>NC_044925.1:27329442-27556188 GCF_003576645.1 Ipomoea triloba | reverse complement strand
AAAAAAAAAAAAAATTAAAAAAAAAAAAAAAAAAAAAAAAAAAAAAAAAAAAAAAAAAAAAGATCAGCTACCATCTAAAAGTTAAACCATAAGGCATTACCCTAATTAATAACGTATAGATCAAAAGTCACGATACTCAAATTTACAGGATTTGATATGATCATCATATATATATATCATTCACATCGATATACTAATGAATAATAATGCATCTTATCTACTCCCAATAAACTAAACTATATTTTGGTTTTTCCATAACCCTAATTTTTATTTTATTACTTTGATTTGATGATCATCACTCCATCAATTTGTATGTGCATTTTTGTTTGAATGTGCCATGCATCACCATTTCATGTAGGGCAAATTAGAACACACAACATAATAAGTCATCGCATCTTAGTTGTATATTACTCTTCATGTATATATGCACAAGATTTATGATTACATATAGTATGTAATCCTTTATTTGTTAAGTCATCGCATCTTAGTTGTATATTACTCTTCATGTATATATGCACAAGATTTATGATTACATATAGTATGTAATCCTTTATTTGTTAAGTCATCGCATCTTAGTTGTATATTACTCTTTTTATTTGTTAAGTCATCGCATCTTAGTTGTATATTACTCTTCATGTATATATGCACAAGATTTATGATTACATATAGTATGTAATCCTTTATTTGTGGTTAACAAAGATTAATTTATAGATTTAATGATTTATTTGATACATATGCAACTTGTTTTTTACAAATTATTAATTGATTTATTACAGTGAAGGGATAAATTGAACACTACAAAGGAGTGAGTGATTGATGTGATTATTTGACCCTTCTGCCTTATTATTATTATTATTATTGAATGTTAATATATGTGGTTACGTTGACATTCAAATCAAAGGCGGCCATCCACTAAATGGTAAGAAGGATGGGAAGTATGGGTGCCAGTTCTGTCCCAAGGTGTTCGACAGAATGATCAGCTATACTGGGCATGTGGGGATCCATTTAAGGCGCAATATCAAATGCTCTTCTACTTCCATTGAAGTTGCTCCTATGGCTGCCAATACCTACTATGGAAAGGATCCAAGAGGAGCTAAGGTTAGACTTAGAGCATAGTCCAGGGTTGATGAAGGCAAATTATTGTATGGACCATGGTCCACACAGTTGTGTGGACCATAATAAAATGTACATTTTTAATGTACTAAATGTACATTATTTTTGTACTGAATGTACATTATTTTTATACTATGAAAATAATGTACATTCAGTACACAAATAATGTATATTCCCTGNTGTACATTATTTTTGTACTGAATGTACATTATTTTTATACTATGAAAATAATGTACATTCAGTACACAAATAATGTATATTCCCTGAATACAATGTACATTATTTTTATATTGAATGTACATTATTTGATAGTATGGTCCACACAGTTGATGAATTGGCCAACCTGAGGACATATATATATAAAGGGTGAATGCGTGCAAGCATTGTGCAGCATGTGTGCAACACTGTACTTGTACAGCTTAATTGGTTGCACCTCCCATATATTTGTGCAGCTTGAGGACACAAAAATTGGCTTATATATACCTCACTCATTGGGTCTTTCTGCGTTGTCGGATGACCGAGAGGCACAAGAGACCACTTACCACTTGAACTACCTCATTGAGTTGGCGGATGTAGATTACATACACATTTATCTATTTATGTTAATTAATTACACTACACTTTAGTTTTGTGATGATTATTGGCTGACTTATTGATGAGCGTTTGCAATTTGTCGGGTTATTCGTGAAAGAGGCTACATTTTTTTCTCCCAAAAGAGTGAATCCCCAGCTCAACGAATTGAAGAGGCCAACACTTCACAGAATTATTCTTCCAAACCAAAATTTAGATTTGTGGTCAGAATTAAGTGAGCATCTGGTTCCCTCTCTCTCTCACACATATATATTGTCACTTAACCATACATGATAAAATGGGAATATTCCTAGCAGTAGCACACACAAAAGTAGACTGTTCTACGGTTCAGAAAACCTGGAATAACCTAAATTAGAAATAATATAAATAAACTTTTTTCCTAGTGCTTGCGGATCGAAAGTGCTTTAATTCCAACTCCACTTTAGCTTTATGACATGATCTTCATCAATAAACTAGGATGAAGAATATTGTTTTGTCTAAATCGTTAGATTACACGAATAATCTTACGTGCATTACATTAAAACTAATAAATGCAGTGTCTAACCAATCAAGAATCTTAACGCGTTTAATTGAGAAAGATTGATGTACAAGGCAATGGCAGCATGCAAGATCTGTGAGCAGGAACTGGCAGTGTATAACCATGGTGGAGTTTACTGCAGAAATTGCCAGAATAGAGTGTCAGTTGGAGATGGACAAGGGGGAATCCAAGAACCAGGCAATACCAGTTATGGAAGAAGGAAGTTTGGGAATATTTTGATGAAGAAGAGTTCAGGGGGCCTTAAATCTCTCAGTAGTCTGAGCATTATGCCAAGCCTATCGTCGATCAGTAGCCGGGAGGAACTTCCAAGTGGGAAACGGGCGCTTCTCTGTGGAGTGACTTACCAGAAGGAGAAATTCAAGCTGAGAGGAACCCTGCAAGATGTGAAGAACATGAGGGATTTGCTGGTTGAACATTTCAGCTTTCAGCCTGCTTCGATTCTGATTCTTGCAGGTAATGGAATTTCTGGAATCATAAATTTTCAGTGCAATCTGATATCAGAGAAAGAAATATGTACCTTGCAGAGGAAGAGCCATACAGGGCCCCAACCAGGAAGAATATACTGGAGGGATTCAAGTGGCTGATGAAGAACTTGCGTCCAGGGGACTCCCTGGTGTTTTACTTCTCGGGGCATGGATTGAGACAGCCTGAATTTGATGGAGACGAGATTGATGGATTCGATGAAACCATCTGTCCTCTTGACTTCAAGAGTGAAGGCATGATCCTAGACAATGCCATCAATGACATCATCGTTAGACCACTCAGACAAGGAATCAAACTCCATGCCATTGTTGATGCCTGCCACAGTGGAACCATTCTTGATTTACCACGTGTTTACAACCGCAAAGAGTACATATGAGCCTGTTTGTCATCCCTTTATTATCAACATGATCAAGATAGACATGATATAAAACCTTAAATTCTGTTTTTTTTTTTTTACTGAACAGAAAGAGGTGGGCAAATAATGAACCTCCAAGTCGTACTTACAAGGGTACACTTGGTGGAAAGGCAATCTGTTTTGGTGCTTGTGAAGATCATCAAATGGCTGCAGATACATCTGTAACATTTCATCTTCGCTTCTTTTATTTGCTCCTTTCTGAGCTCAGCAGCCTCTAACTTCTGTCAAAATTAATTTAATGCAGGCATTTTCCTCAGGAAAAGAAATGAATGGAGCAATGACATACACATTCATAAGAGCAATAAAGGAAAATCCAAATATAACATACGGTGGGTTGCTGAATTATATGCACCAGTCAATTGTAGCTGCCAATAGAGGAAGATGCCTGCCTTCTCTCAATCTCTTCAACCGCAAATTGGAACAGGTATTAAGCTCTATTTCCACCCATATGATTCACACATGAATGAGCTAATATGCAGACAACCACCATTGAGTCGCGTCAAATTAGACACTAAAAAGATCAGGGTATAAACCACCACTGCCTTCTCTCAATCATAGTTTTCCTTATAATGCACAGGACACTGTTTTATCATCTTCCCAAGATTTTGACATCAACCAGAAGTTGAATCTGTAACTTCGACAGTGTGTGCAGCTGAAAGATAAGTTTGGAGGATAGCATCCAGAGACACCCCCATTGATTCCTGGCCTCATCAACAAGAAATAAAAGATGATAATATTCTCTGTACACTCCTATAATTTTCCAGATATATTTCTCATTAAGCATCAATGCTATGAACACAAAAACAGAGAGTCAGTTTACGACCATTTTGATCATTAACCACACACAAACAATACAATGTAATATTCCATACTATACAGAAGGTAATAGATGTTGGGTTTCATCTAATCGGACAAAGATTCATAAAGGAATGCCTTCAAGTGTTTGACAAACTCATTGGTCTTCTCCAGGTTCACAGCATGCCCTGCATTCTTTATCACTACTAAGTCAGCTTCTTCTCCAATGTGCCTATCATTATTTTCAGGACAAAAACTCTACACATCAATAAAATGAAAATACTTGGTTTAATTCCTTAATTGTTTTCGTAATGAATTTTGTTACCTTTGAAGCCTGTACCCCAACTCCAGAGGGAAGATCTGATCCTGGTCTCCCCATATGATCAATGTCCTCTGAATAAATTTTGAAGAGTAGAGATGAAAATCTTAAAACGAAATTGAATGCAGATAATATTCAATTCCTAGGGTTTGTTTATGATATATCTAACCTGTTTAATCTTTGGAAGATTGCAGAAGTGTCTGTCTTCAAGAATAGTATGGATGAGTTGTGTCTTCTCTATTATATAATCAGAACACATCACCTGTCAACACACAAGATAATAGGTAAACAAAATCAAATCATAGCTAATAAGAATTCCAGAATAAAGAAGAGTGAACTTACATCGATAAAATCGGTGAGGAAGTATGAAGGGATGACTTTGATAGGCTTAACAAACGAAAAGCGCATCAGTTCCCTGAGCTTATCGGGCGTTTGCGGCATCAGAATGGAGGCGGCCTCGTCCAAGTCCGCCACCTGAAACAATCCATTCTCCATATCCTTCTGCTCCACGCAAACACCGGCGCAACATAGCACAACCCTCTCGACGGCCCGGGGGAACTGCGCGGCCAGGCTGTAACCGACAAATCCGCCGTAGCTTATTCCCACCAGGCTCATCTCCTCCACGCCATGAGCCTCCATCAATCTCTTGACGCACCGGGCCTGGAACTCCTCCGTCCTCTCGGGGCGCGTGGTGGAGGATCCGCCGAAGAAGAGGAGGTCCGGCACGTAGACATTGAAGCGGGGGATGAAGTGGCGGAGGATATCGCCGTACTGCCACATCGCGTTGGCTCCGAAGCCATGAAGGAGGAGGAGGTTAGGCTTGTCTGGCTTCTGAACCTTCGGCACCCAACAATGCATTTTGGTGCCGTCGCCGAAGTCGGTGGTGACGGAACGGAGGCCGGAAAACGCGAAGAAATAACGGTAATACCAATCTCGGGAAGCCGTGAAGCTAAGACATCTGGAAGTCTTGGAGTGATTAATGCTGTCTTTCCTAGTCGTCTCTCGTAAGCCTGTTTTTTTCATACTGCCCAGAAACTTATATCTCATGGCTTTTCCTTTTACTACGCCGGCGATCAAAATGCCAGAGATTTTCCTCCGTTTTCAACCAGGGCAGTACTAACAGAGACCATAGACGAAACGCTTCAAAATATTTGTCTTTTTTTCTTATAACTAATTCCCCCATCATAGGAGTAACACCAGACCCAGACGCCCGGTCAGCCAGACATAAATTGCAACTTTTTATCCACTTGTTTTCCATTTTTATACACACTTTAAATATACAAATTTACAAGCTAAGAACCGATTAACGTAATTCTTTTCTTATACTAAAACAAACAAATATCAAAAAAGACATCCGCAATATAATCCTTCATATACAACATAACACTTTTTTTCAAAGAATTATCCTATTAAAATATTACACAAGATCGAGTCCAGTCAAATACTCATTCACTCATAGTCCATGTTGCAGCCAATCAACAGAAAAATTAACGTCTCAAGACTAATCTTACAACTCTAATCCCTACTAACAAGCTCTGAAATGGTAGAGATAATATGATTAACATAATATTTTTTGTGCTAAATAGTGACTCTTAATTGGTAAAGGCGAATTTAACATATTTAATCAAGCATCAATAACAAGAAACCACTGGAAACATCAGGTACTTTATGAAACTCAATTTAAGATGATTCACAAACAGAACAGATGCCTTATTGGGCATGTGAACATGGCTTGTAGTATAGCACAAAAATTCTCTGTTTTTACCAGTCATCATCTAAAAGACCGATGTGAAATTCGAATAGTTGTACAAAATTTTATGTACTAAGATTGCCTGGAATTCCAAGATCTGTCAACAAAACTGTCCTCCGAATAGTTGTACAAAATTTTATGTACTAAGATTGCCTGGAATTCCAGTATCTGTCAATAAATCTGTCCTCCGAGACTGGTATGCTTTTGTCAAAAAAGTTCAAGAATAATCAAGGTAGCTCACCAATGTTCAAAAGGAATTGATCATGTTTAACACTATTGTGATGCAGAAACCATTAACTAATCAGTTTCCTCAGTCTCTCTTCAGCTTGACTTGCTACCTTATTCTTTGGTTCCAGAATAAGTGCGTGCCTAAAATCTGAAAATATTCAACAAAGGATAATAAAAGTGACAATCAGCGGTTATTAGGAAAGAGAAGAAGCTACAAACTGTCAAAAGAAAAAGGAAACGGAAGCAACTAAGCAAAACATATTGACATATTGTACAAACCTTGAAGAGCATCATTATAGAAGAGAAGCGACTCCCTAGCTGTCCCTCGTCTCAAATATGCCTTCACATTCTGCATCAGAAAAATAAAAATGGCTGAAGCCATTAAGCAAATGCATTTCAGAAGAATAACCATACAGAAGTACCATTGGTGAAGTATTGAACTATGAGAAACTTTGATACCAAATAATGAACATAATGTTTTCACTCATAAAATTCCGGTAGATTTGCTTAAGATATTACCAAGTTCTGAGATTAGTATGACTCCCAATAGGATAAACAGTGCACTAATTGTAATGGCCTGCCCTGGGAAGCAGAAAGCTCATTCCATGAGATAAGAAAGAAAAGAGTGTTTTCTTTTACCTTTTTATTGAGAGAGATTGCAACAGTGCAGTCCTTTATAGCTTGTTGAAAGCTGCAAAAAAAGATGAAATGCTTGGCAAACCTCCCTCCAAAAAATACAGGAATATCAAGGAAATGAAAACAATCCATGCACAGAGAAGAAAGGGTACATCATACCATCCCAATTCCAAGTAAGCAGCTGCCCTATTGCTATAGAAAGTTGCATTCATCTCATTTAATTTTATTGCTTCTGTATAGTAGCTTATAGCCTTATCCCACTGCTTACCCTTGTATGCAGCATTTCCCTGCAACAATAATAACACAATCACACAGGAGAAAAAACCAAAGCAATTGCAGTCCACAATCCTCCAAGAGACAGAAGGAAAAGAAATGAAGACCAACATGGAAGCAAACTTCAAAAGAAAATACATCATAACCACTATGGCATTACATCAAGTTCAATCTTCTAAGGCAAGATATAGTCCACAAAGAAAATACTTCATAAACTTAGCTCAAAGTAATCCATCATGCCTCAAGTATCAAATAAAGGATTGGAGAACAGGACCTTTTCTTTCAACAGTTCAGAGTCATCCGCACTATCATCAGGTAATGGTAAAGCTTTTGAAACCTCGCTCACTTCCTCTTGAAGAGAGGAAAACATATCCAGGATGGTATCAAGCAAAAACTTATCACTTCTGTGTGATGCAATAAATGACACAGAGACTGGATATTTTTCGTGTTCTCCGAATGGAATGGCTGCCTGATATTTAAAACAAATGATCCTCTTTTTAGCATGCCATGCACACTTTTGGGAGAGAAACTAAAACATTAATCATTAAATTGATACATAAAAGTACCTGACAACAGCCTGACAAACTGGCAATGCTCAATAAAGTAAATGTTCTATCACGAACTTCAGTAGATAGACCTTCCTTTGAAAGTAGTTTTGATGGAGGGTCTGCCACAGTGGGAATTACTAATATCCCATCGTCCTTTAAATACAATGAAATGAAAAAATTCATCAGATACAAGGTATTAAACAATCCACAGACAAAGCACGGTCAGAAGAATCAACATAGATACTTAGTATTAATCATGTTGTCCCAATTAACTCCAAAGTATATCAGACTCTGAACTTGAGGTTTTCACTCCAAAATTAGATCTCACTCTGAACTCAAGGTTTACTTTACAGCCACAACTTTAGGAATTCACTCCAAAATAGATCTCGCCCTAGCCCACAAGTAGCACAATAACTTCTTCATCCACTGCATTTGTAAAAACAAAGAAAAATAGTAAAACTTTACACATGTACCTTCAAGAGACTGTCAAGAGCAGCTCGCAATTCAGTCCTGATCTTATAGAGAAGTTTAATGTTTTTAGGTATTGAGGTAATTGCAGCAGTAACACAATCAGCAACATCAGAAACAAACTTGGGTTTGACTTCATTTATCCATCCTTCATAATTTGTTTTGAACTCGTAACTGAAAAGAAATCACATCATCCATCACCAGTATTTTTCATATTAAATTTGTAGTATGCTCAATATAAAAACAAGGCAACCAGTGGTTGAGACTGCACAGGTGTCTGCTTTAAGAAAAAGAAATAAATTGAAAGTCGAAAAGAATCTACCAACAGAAACAGTTAAGCAATGATTAATGATTAATTCAAGATTACAAACTGCAAAGGAAGTATTTCACATTGTCTTTCAAGCTTCACTTGATCAGACAAACAACTAAAACTTATAAATGTACCTCAGCAGTTGAAACATCACAGTAGAGATAGCTTGTAAAGTTGAAATTCCTTGTTGCTGACGAGTTGGTTCTTCAGAAAAACCTTTCAAGCTGGGAACATTTGTAGCGATGTACTTCCCAAGATTGATATGCAGTGGTGTATGATCTGTACTACCAACACAAGTATGGAGTTTCACTTAATTTTCAGACATGCTTATGATCTATTAGTAGAACAACAGTGTGTGCTCAGAAGTTATAGCCCGCCATACAGCATATTCCACTGAATGAAATGAAGCTGATATCATGTGATCAAAACAAACGAACTGCAACTTACAGCCAGATAATTTTTCTGTTGATCTCTTGACAATATCGATTGTCTTCTGTGAGGGAACCTTAGACAGTTGAAAAAGATCATCAGCTATAAGAAAGCGACCCATCCTCTTGGGTTCAGAGGGGGAAAGCTGAAGTAACAGATGTCCAACTTTATGCAAAATGGAAGGATCATGAGATAACCAACCTGCATAAAAATATTTCCATTGTGTTAAACAATTGACACTGCAAGCACCAATGTCAAAAAGGGAAATCTGGCTAGAACAATGCCAAGCAGCCCAAACAACAAAGCCAATAAACTTAAATTGTTTGTTTTTAGACTGAAACCTACCAATGGTGTCTAAACTTTGGGAGAGTGGCAGTACACCAATAGTTGACACAATCCCATGAGATGGTCTAAAGCCAATAACACCACAAAATGATGCCGGCAATCTTATACACCCGGTGGTATCAGTACCTAAAATACAGAAACACATATCAGTATGCAATATTACCACCATATTGAAATGCACCTACCAAAAGCAAATGGCATAAAATCTACAACATACTCAATGCTCTGTAAGATACTTTCTCCGTTTCACTAAAATTGGCCATGCTTGCCTTTTCTATTATTTTTTTCCAAACATAGAAATCCTATTTAGGTTTTTTGAAGATGCTTTAGATTGTGCATTATGAAGTAACTCATGATCTGATGGGAAGTAATTCTTCCCAAAGATCTCAGTTCCTTGTGTTGAAGGCAATAAATCCATACCAAGAGCAAAATCAACAAGTTTGGAAGCAACAGCTACAGCTGAACCACTGGATGCGCCACCGGGAATGTGAGATGGCAATTTTGGGTTAGTTGGAGTTCCATAGTGTGCATTCTTTCCGGTGAACCTGAGACCATGTTGCAAGAGTATTACTAAGTTAGAGTTACCTCCCTCGGCCTCAAAAACTATGAAATGAATACACCTTACCCCAAACCGAGCTCATCCATAACTGTCTTGCCAATACAAGTAGCTCCGGCCTTCAGCAGAGCCGTCACAACCATCGCCGTTATTCCGGCGGCTTCATGCGTCCGCTTCCACTCCGGACTTCCAAACCCGGTCACGTACCCCTTCACATCAATACTACAAAACTACAAAAAGTTAGTTTAACAAAAACAAAAAGAAAAACACCATACTTCAAATTTTTTTTTACAGAAGGGCATCATAGACCGACTTGTCATTGATCGCAAATGTAAGGCCAGAGAGGGGAAGCCGAGCGGCCGGAGGAGGCTGTTGAGGAAAAGGAAGCAGCTCGAAGCGTTCGATGAAGGCTCCAAAGTCTTCCCTAACTCTAAGCCGCCGGCGGCGGCGGTGAACCTCAGCAAGGATTAGAACTCCAGCGACGCTAACGCCGATCACCACCCATAGCTTGGGGTTGGAGACGTTGAGCTTCGATAGCCTCGGCATGGCCGCAGATTAATCGGCGAATTTAGGGGTTTTGAGAGGGTTTAAGGGAGGTTTAGAAAAATCCCGTGGGTTTAGCGCCGTCTAGCGTGGAATATACTGGAAATGAAAATGTACGAATACGATCCCAACTTCTTTTCCAAGAAAAACCGCTAGTATGGAGGGAGCTGTTTTCATTAGCTTTTCAGCTTCTATATTTGAATTAAAATTAAAATTTTGTATTTTTTATCCGACCACGTTTTTTAAATCATTCATAGGAGGTTCTCTTAAAAGTGCATGTCACTCACGCTCAAATTGATTTTTTCAGTTATTATTTATCTTTCAGCCATTTATCTTCACCACATCGTATTTATTAACCATATTTTTTCATAACTATTTTCTCAAGTTAATATCCGCTCCCAATTGTTTAATTCATATTACAAAATTTTGATATTGACATTTTTCAGATAAAGATAACTAATCATTCATTGTAAATAGGAGTAATTATTCTTGGGTTTCCCCACCATTATCCCCAAAAAATATTAAAGAAAATAAGCATAGATAAAAATG
Organism: Ipomoea triloba; assembly: GCF_003576645.1. Lineage (NCBI taxonomy): Eukaryota > Viridiplantae > Streptophyta > Magnoliopsida > Solanales > Convolvulaceae > Ipomoea > Ipomoea triloba. The sequence goes on along the minus strand of NC_044925.1, from coordinate 27,545,299 downwards.
TAATTTAATCAATGAATAATAAATAGAACAAATAAAATGAGACAACTATAAAAGCATGAAACAAAAACAAAGATAACAAGGGGCTATAAGCTGTGTAATCATTCAAATTCTATCAGATGGAACATGACTAGACTGATCAAATAACTCTATTGAAAGAGGTTTCAAATAAATACTTCAATCATACAAAGAAAAGCTGGTCCATTTCATCAAACATTACATGAAAACCAAAGTCTGTCAATACCTAAATCTCCAATGTCTGCAGGCAAATTTTCGAAAAAAAAATAATGATAATAATAACAGCTATCATATGAATCTACACGCTCAAGAAACCAAACATCTAGTCATCACACATCCCGAGTAAAAAGAATCTAACATATTACAGAAGAGAAGGGGAGGGACACATATAATCACTTGAAGGATACATGGAATGGTTTATGCTGATACCGAAGAATTTTAGGGCCTGTTTTTTTCTGTAAATTCTGGTGTCATCCTAACAGATGTCCCCTATATAAATAAATATATATACTGCACACCGGGATCATCGCTTGTGTACAGGGTTTTACCCTTTAAACCGGACAACGATGCAGGAGATATCGTCTTTACTATCTCGTTCCAATGCTTCGGCGGCTAATTGCTTGGCTGCCTTCTGGGGGTCCTTAATCTTCTTTGCAATGTCAACTGCCTCTTGGTTGGACATGACCTGCGTGGAGATTGACAGATGGTATCAAGAAAAGAAGAGATGGAAGGAAGTGTTAGTGGGAAGAGGGTAAGCGCAAGGGGGGCACCTTCCACAGGCCATCACTGGCAAGGATGAGGAGCTCGATATCTGGATTGATATCAGCGCTAGTAACGTCAGGGTCAGATCGCAAGTGCGTCTTCAAGTTCTTGTCTCCAAAAGCACGAGAAACAGCAAGTTGGCCATTTACTCTTGCAACATCTCCTGAGATAGGAATTCAAATAGGTTTTATGCCATTGTTATGTATAAGAAGCATTCGAACAACAAAATGCATCATGATTTTAAAGACAGATTAAGCCCCGGGGACCGGGTGGGGGGGAGCAAATTTACGCAAAAACAAATTTAATAGCCTAAAATCAAGGACATTGGACGATAAGGCGTTCAGCAATAGTATAGATATGATCATAAAGGCTTCTATTGAGGGCATTCAAGAAAGTACAGGCTTAGGTAGCATGAAATGTGACATATGTATATGAATTATGAATAAGCACATCTTATGTAACGGCAACCTGGCATGTTTGAAACAAAGCCACCTCTATCTTCTATGCTGCCTCGCTCAGTATTGGGCTCATGATCAATCGACAATTGTATAGCCTCCCCCCGTCTAGAAAGGACTGCTCGTGAATCCCCAACATTAGCTACCCACAATTTCTGGCCATTTATGAGAATTGCAGTGACTGCAGTCGACCCACCTCTCCCTAGATCGGGACTGTGCGAGAGAATAGCCTGATCAGTTCTCTCGTACGCTTTAAAGATCGCTGTCTGTGGATCAGTCCAGAAGTCATTCTGCAATTGGTAACAGTATATGAAAAGGGTCATTGCACAAGTTCAAAATCAGATATTGAATACATCGATGAAATAGGTGTCACAATAACTAAAAAACAGGTACATTTCCAATCACAGCATCTCTACATGCACAAAGCTTGAATATCCTTAAAAATGTTAGCAAGCTTTATTCACATAACAGCATTAACACTTCCCAGACAAAGAAAAAATGCAACCACGTTAAAGAACATCTAACTTGTCAAGACAAGAAAAGCACCCGTTTCTAAAAATATGTGTATAAAATGTAAGTACACCAATCTCTTGATACGTCTATATCATAAATATTGCCAGATAATTATCCATGTAAGAAAGAAAGAGTGAAATGCACAGAAAACATAACAAGCACTTATTCTGTATAAACCAGGAAATCCAGAAATATACTTCTAACACTTGCTTTGACATAAAACGTAGCTAACCTCCTTCAAGATATTGGAAAATAAATGCTTTTGCAAATATGCAGGTACACTGTCTCCCAAATGCCCGTCATAAATAGCAAAGAGCCCTAGCTCACGTCCGTGCATCTGAACAAACTTCGCAACATGGAAATCCTCCATGGGATGGCTTGCTTTCCCTTTAACAAGGTTGAAACCAAACTTGGCAGGCCCGTGGTGGCTTCTTCCCTTGCCAGAGCCACATGACGACCGTCCTCCTGCAAGCTAAAGTGGCAGTATAACATCAGTTTTGAAACCAGTGCGCCCAAAACCACACTTATTTTGCAGCGTGTCCAAAATCCAAATACAGAATAACAAACCACATAGGGGAAATCACGAAGTTATAAATTCTTATGATCCCATACTCAGAGTCATCATCATTCAAATAAGGGAACACAATCCAGCAATAGATGTAAGGAGCAAAGTAAACAGCCCCTTTCATCCAAAACTTCCTATCTCCAATAAAAACCAAACATGTACATCCTTCAATTTTTTCACATAATTCAGCTGAAACCCTAGCACTCTAGCAGTATTTCCACTGATAAAAGGCACAAATTGAAAGCATACAGCCACATAAGGGAATCAAAACTTTAAACCCAAACAACTAATGAATCATTGCCATTGTTATAGTCCATTCAGATTTAAGAGCCACACCAAACAGATAAAAATTAAAATAATAATAAGCAGCAGCATGATGATATAAGAATTGAATAAATCCCAAAATAGCAACTACCAAGACCTCACCGAATCGAAACAGCATAGACAATCCATATAATTCAGCTCAACCTCAGCTTCTTTCTCCACCAATCAACATCTACCCTTAAAAACTCCAAAGCCCTGAAATTCAAAACCTCTGAAAAACAAAACAAGGCCATGATCATCAAAAAAAGCATCAAATAAACAGAAAAAAATAGAAACCTCAAACGCGGAGCAATAATCAAATTTTTCGTCAACAAGTTCTCTAAAAGTTCACTGGAAATCACGAAAAGGGCATATCAACAACTCCCACTCACCGATCCAAAGGGTATCGATACTTTTTGAAGAAACGACAAGCGAAAAAATCGGTACACCTACTGGATTTTGACTCAGCCGCTGACCCAGATTTTTATACGCCCGCTGCTATATATGCTAACAGAAGATATAAAAAAAAACAGATAGAGAAAGAAAATTCAACAAGATTTTGCCGTGGAGTTTGTTGAAAGGTTCTCTCCGATTTTGGTATTTTGGATTCTGTGCAGGCAAGAATGGGGTTATGGCCTCCCCTTATTGACTTTGTCTTCCTTTTTTAATCGTATTCTGCTCATACCAGTCAGAGCCACTATTCATATGTATGTTACAGCTGTTGCGTTTCAGTGTTTTTTCCATTTCCCCTTTCCCCACTCATTCTCCTAAAGTTGAAATGACGTTTGCAAATCAAGTGTGAAGCATCATTCTCATATTTAAAAATTATAAATTTAATTATTATCAGTATTTTCTGAGTCAGATTTATGTATGTGACTATCTTTTACTCTTTTACAGTTTACTTCTCAATGTATGATTTACTATCTTACTGATTATTATACAATAGTATAATATTTATTCAATACATATGTTTGAGTATTGACTATAATTTTTCTGATTATTCAAAAAAAAAAAGGTAAAATGAGTTTCACACGTGTTGTTTGATTCTCGAAAATGTGAGAATTTATAAATAATTTTTTAATGTATTTTTTCAATTGTTCTAAAAATGTAAACACAACAATTTAAAACAATTGGTATTCTATAAACGTCACGGGAATCAACCACAAATTAAGACATTAAATGTTGTGTGAAAAATGATAACACAGACGGTAAAAATCGTTGAGATCAACATAAGTTTATTTTTAATGCTGAATAATTGATTTTTGTATATAAATACAATATATCAAACTTAATATATACGATTTAAACTAAATATGAATTAAGATATTACAAATAGAAAAAATGATTAAAAAAAAAAGTGAATAATTTAAAAATATTGTGATTGGAGTAACTCCGTATTAAATTGTATTACTCCGTACTAAAGCAAGACATAATTGATGACAAGGACATTTGAAATTTCCCCAAAGAATGCATCATCTCTCTTTTCTTGGTCAACTGCTGAAACTTTTGTCAACTTGCACACCCCTACTTTCAAATTATCATTACTACCAGCTTACCACAACCTTTACTTTACTCTTTAAAAAAAAATGTAATAGGTGACAACTTATACATAAAAGATAAATAATATTAATAACATGGCAAAAATTTATGTGAGATTGTATCATGAATTCTTGTCCGCACAGCGCCTAGTATCCATCGTTTACGGCTAGGACTACTGGGGTATCTAATCTCATTCGCTCCCCTAGCTTTCGTCTCTCAGACGAGACTGATCGAGTCAATATGAAATTTAATACTTATACTAGTAAATATAATATTAAATAGTGAGGACCTTCGAGTATAGGGAAGTCATTTTGCAATGCAGTTGAAATACTCAAGATGTCACCATTCTCTGAATCATCTACTATAGTTGTAGAGCCAAGAAAATATTTATAATAAAAAAAAGTATTTTTTTTGTCATCGAATTTTTTTTTCATAAAATATGATTTCATCGGAAAAAGTCATCAGAATAACCAAAAGTGACAAAATATAATAGCATGTAGTCTTAAATGACAAAAACAATTGTCTAGGACTAACTTTGAAAGTGCAACCAAAGACAATGGACCTCCGCTTGAATTAACTCATTAGAGAAATAATTTAAAAAATTAAAGAGATAAAAATATGTTTGCCTAAAATATGATTTCATCATAAAAATCATCAAAATGACCAAAGTAGAATATCTAAAATGTGATTTTTTTTTTTAGAAATATCTAAAATGTGATAGTTTGAGGTGTTAAATGATACAAATGATAAACTGATACTAAATTTGAAATTGACACAAAATACAAAGGACTTCACCGAAATTAACTCTATTTAATATAAGCGATTATAAAAATTTATCTTGAGAATTACTATCAAGAATAACAAAAATAAAGTTTTCTCCTTGATAGGGAATACCCCATAGGGGACCAGGATCAGTGCGGCCAGACCAAATGCGCGGCACGACCGGAATCCAGGCTGATCAGGCCCGACCGAAAGGTTGCACTTCCTAACTTCCCATAGTAGGCTGACCTCATGATCTCTTCCCTGGGCTGACTATGTCAAGGCCTCGCCTCCGACCCCGAGAGCTCGGCCCGATTGCTATGCCTCAACACCTAAGTGGTGTGAAGAACATCTCGCCCCCCGTGTATGGTCACAATTTCGTTCGACCAGGGGCCGGTGCATGCGCTCCACATGCCTGCCATGCTGATGGCTCGAAAATTGTCTCCTAGCTTCACTATAAATACCGCATTAAATGCATGAGAGAGTAATTTTTAGTTGATTCCTGATAGCTAAAGAGAATTCGGAGACCTCTAACCTACTGTTAGGTTACTCGAGCTTGGTATTTCATCTAAATAGATTCTAGTCTAAATATTCTAGACCGAACCGATCTATCCGTAGCTTCTATTGTATACAGAATACAGTCCGTATTTACAATATCACTCTCAACACAATAATTCATGATAAATACTTGAAACTTATACTACAAAAGTCGATGTAAAATCAAATTAATTGAATAATGCTAAATAATGATTAATTTAATTTAATATAATTGGACAATCTAAAGGCAATTACTGCCGAAAGGATGGAAATTCAAGGCGCCGTCCCAGCGTTCAAGTCAAACATGTATTTATAGCTAATCCCTTGCATAGATTTAGGCCACTTGATTGTAAAGAAATATTTTTAGAAATTAAAATAATTTAATATGTGATAGAAATCACCATTTGTATCCGTGTGCACTAACCTTTAATAAACTACCTATAAAGGCTAAAACAAACTAATAAGACCCTATACCACGAATTTGACTGGAAAAATGTTGACAAGAGTAAATTGCATTACAAAAATCTTGTGCAACGAGTTCAATTAATAGAGTATTAACAATAATTAAACTCATAATCTTCTAATACAAAAATCATGTTTTTACTCCGTCTTTTTTTTATTTTTTTTAAGTAGCCACCTATATTATAATCAGGTCTTCAAAGCTGAATTTGCTTTGTGCTGCTGAATTTCTTATTTGCATTTGATACATAGATTACGTATACTATTTACATGTCAATGGTTGATTAAATCATGTTATTATATTACTAAAAATGAAGACACAATTTTAAACACGGCATCATTAAGTTAAGCAATCAAATGTTTAAAAAAAAATTAAACAATAAAAAGGTATAGAGATTTTATAATTTGATTATATATGATTAGTACATGATATATGACTTTTTCTTAATGACAAAGAAGTCACAAAATCACTACTTAAAAAAAAATTATTTTTACATGTTAGAAACTAGAAGAAAGATTGTAAATTGATGTTGTTGACACCTAATTAAATATTGTTAGAGAAGTTAACTATTGCATATTGGATAATATCACATGTTGAATCACGAGTTATCACTTAGACTAACATACTCGACATTATCAGTTATATTAATTATTTACTTTTGTTTGACATTTGTTTAAGTGACATGACCAAATTTTATGTTTTTTTAAAGAATAAAATTGACACTTGAGATTTTTAGTTATAAATGTAATGTGAATTTAATCTCTTAATTATTTGTGATATAGATTAAATCTTTTAGTTATTCAATGATACTAAATATGCTTTCAAACTGTTATGATGTGAACAGTAATAAGTTATTTTTATTATACTATTCTGTAACATAAAAAAGTGTTTACATACAAAATTTAACTGAAAAATAAAAATTAAGAATAAAAAATCGAGTCCACATAAAAATCGGGCTCCACTGAACTTGGAGAAAATTTAATGTAGTAGTAAAAGACGGTTCAGATAAGCAGATTCACGGAAATTAAAACAATGATTATGGGCATTTTCGTCACTTAACATTCCCGACAATGCAATCTTCTTCACTCCAATGGTCGTTCGTCTTTTCACAGCCAAAGATTTATTACTGAACTAACAATCAAATTCAACTGCTCCATCTCGCATTACTCGATTGTACCTTTCCGACGAACTCATACTTTCGTTCTCAAGGTACAATATCTTAAAGCGTCAGGACTGCGGATGAGTATGTAGCAAATCATTTCTCCATCCCTCGAGTATCTTCTTAACTGCTCTCTTTCAGAACAAACTTCCGAGTTTCTAGCACGCTGATGAGTGAATTTGATGCTTGAATTCAATCACTTGAATTCGATAATTAAACTCTAAGCGAAATTTTGATGCTAACATGAATCAGTTGCTGGCTAGGGCTGTGATGAGGCGACTGATCGCCGGCGGTAGTGCTAGCCGGTACGTCTCATCACTTTCGGCGTCGTCGACTGTGGTTGTGAAGGCGCCGGCGCTGAGGTCGCTGGATGAGCCGGCAGTGACTATGACGGCGTTCTGTTGTCGTTGGGAGAGCAGAAGAATGATGAGCTCGACGACGACCGCAGCGGTGGAGAAAGACAAGGATAAGAAGCAGGGCGGCGATGTGAAGGAGAAGAAGGAGGGGAGTGGTGAGTTGGAGGTTTCAAGCTATTGGGGCATCATGCGACCGCAGATCACGAGAGAAGACGGTAGCGCGTGGCCGTGGAATTGTTTCATGGTAACATATATATGATCATGTTCACTCCAATTGCAAATTAAGCAGATGTATACATCTGATATGTGTGTTATTGTGCTAGTACTTGGGAAATTATGCTTGTGTAGATTCATAGTCGTCTTCTTCATTTTGAACTGGCCGTATATATTATACGGATGAACTGCAATGTCTGAAGTTGAAACTTGATTTGTGAGATTCGAACTTTCAGACTCCATGTACAAGGCGAAAGAGATTATCAGATTGTTGTATGGTAGTTATTCCTCTAAAGTCTCTCTGCGTGTATTGATTTTGATGCTTTTCCATCTTGCAGCCATGGGAGACATATCGAGCAGACGTGTCGATAGATCTAACCAAGCACCATGTACCAAAGACATTCATGGACAAATTTGCTTTCAGGACGGTGAAACTTCTTAGAATTCCAACTGATATCTTCTTCCAGGTCTGATTATTCTGTTCCATTGGCTCTGCATTCTTTGCACATTTATCTTAACATCAGAATTTGGTGTGAGTCCTGCCATGGATCCGGATTAGCATACATAAATTTTTAAGTCCCAATCACATACGTTAGTCTGGTCGGTCCTGAGCTTATTTAAAATTCTAAACGGATACTTTGAGTTAGTTCTTATTCAATAGTCCACAAGATTTGATCGCATAGGTGGTCTCCACCTAGCTTCGACCACACAACCTAGCAATTAATCAATGATTGAGGACATTGCAAGAATACAATGACACACTTCATTTGATAATTATAAGATAATTCTGAAATAATGGAATGTGTCTTAATGGTTAAATAACAATGTAGTCTATTTTCAAGAATATCATAACATCTCTCATTAATAATTATAAAATCATGTCGGGATAGTTTTTATTGAGTAGCCCATGACACTTGACTTAGAAGTGGTATCGGCCTAGCTCTTATGACCCAACCTTGCAATGCGAGAGGACATTGCAAGAATATCAAAGACATGTCTTATTGATAATTATAATGGTCATATAGTGATAATAGAAGTGCATTTTAATGGTAAAATAGTAGACCGGTCGTGAGCAAGTAATAATTAGTAATAGTATTAGAAAAGAGGGCCAAAACTTGAATATGGTAAGTATACTATTTTACCAATAATACATCTTTTTTCATCATTTTCCATTATCTTCGGAGTGAATTACATACCCATCATATACATATATATACATGGTGCAGAGGCGATACGGGTGTCGTGCTATGATGCTGGAGACAGTGGCAGCAGTTCCTGGAATGGTGGGAGGGATGCTTCTGCATCTGAGATCTCTCCGCAAGTTCGAACACAGCGGGGGCTGGATCAAAGCATTACTCGACGAAGCAGAGAACGAGAGGATGCACCTGATGACCATGGTGGAGCTTGTGAAGCCAAAATGGTACGAAAGGCTACTGGTTCTTGTGGTGCAGGGAGTGTTCTTCAACTGTTTCTTCATCCTTTACCTGTGTTCTTCCAAGCTCGCACACAGAATCGTGGGATATCTAGAAGAGGAAGCCATACATTCATACACCGAGTTTCTGAATGACATTAACAGTGGCAAGATTGAAAACGTTCCGGCCCCTGCCATTGCTATAGACTATTGGAGACTGCCGAAGGATGCAAGGCTCAAGGATGTCATTACAGTCATTCGTGCAGATGAAGCCCATCATCGAGATGTCAACCATTTTGCTTCTGTAAGCATGATTTGATCTCTCTGCTACTGTCTGGTTTTTGCTTCTGTAGTCATTCAGGATGATAATGATTGTTGGGCAGAGGCCGGAACTGGCCAAGTCCAACAATTGGTGGCTATGGAATTATTGGTCGAAGTCGGTGAAAGCACTAAGTCCAACATTATGCCTAAATAAAGTTGGAATCTACAATTTTGGCTTAATAGTAACTGCTTGATGCTAATAAGAGGGGACCTGTCTCAAGCCGATAATGGCTTGATCCTAATAATGGTGATTAAAGTTTTAATCCTTGAAATCTTGAATATGCAGGATATCCGTTTTCAGGGCAAGGAATTGAAGGAAGCACCGGCTCCTATTGGGTACCACTGAAATCACGTTGCATCCAATGATTACCAATTTATGACCATTAGATAAAAAGAATACTACTGCATGTACTTTGTCTCTGATTGAGGGCTATTCACGAGAGTTTTACTGTCATGTTTTTAGAGATGTGTTATCGGTTTAGAGGCCAATGGCTTTCACTTGGAATTACTAAAGATGATAGTGTCTATAACACAAGGATATAGATTACATATGTTGTTACTCTGTAAGTAAAATCAAGCATGCTTATCTCCATCAGAACTAATATGGTGTAAAGACAACTGAATGCTTGAATAGTTAGAAAGACATGGAGGAACATCTCCTGGAATTATGTGTATCTTATAGGATGATCAGCTGGGAATTTCATCCCCGATGAGAATCGTTGTAAAGACTTATTAGTTCTTCTCGCTTTGAGTTTTCCTTCGTCTAGATTGAAAAAAAAAATTGCTGTTACTTCATAATTTATTAAAAAGAAAATAAAAACAAATCAGCTTGGCCGTGGTTCGGGCAAATTGACCAGTGTCTACTTCACATTGTAAACCTTAGTCCAAAAATTCAGATTTTGTACATGCAGTTAACAGTTTTTGTACATGTAGGGAATGCACATAATTTGTATATCTGTGTTTACAATGCAATATAAACCCCCTATATGCTATAACAATTTTGTCAACCTAAACGGTCCAACTTAAACAGTACGAGCCCAGGCCCAAAGACCAGAAAAATCATAAATCTGCAGCTACGAGCAGAGTAGTAGTAGATATATAGAGTTATGAGCTCACTGCTTCAGCAATAGGATTCGTGTTTTCTAGCTCTACAATGGAGTCAACCTTGTTAGCAGCTTCCACAGCAAACTCTCTCCTTACACTACCCAAATCCATATACTCCACCTCTTTCATTTCTCACTTCCAGTGCCATTCCTTCGCTCCTCCGTCTACTCACATTGTTTTACCCTGTCGACTCGCTGGGGCCAGGCTTCGGAGCTTCCGTCCGAGAGAATTCGGGGATCTGACCCGCCTCGGCTCGGTTTCTCGTACCGGTAACTCGGGAGCGCTCTGCTGGCAGCCGGTTCGGAAGGAGCCGCAGCGAATTGTCTCCATCTCTGCCACAGGAGGGGGAGTTAGTGATGATGTATCCGCTTTGTCTTCTGATGTCATTGTTCTTCACGTTGATGTATGTTAGCTCTTTTCCGGCATCTCTGTATTTGTATGATGTATAATTTTATACAATTTTATGAAATTTGTTAGAAAATTTGTTGCTGATGTTTGCAGGGGATGATGTGTGGGGGTTGCACCTCCAGCGTGAAGAAGATTTTAGAAAATCAAGTAAGTGTGCGTGTGGTGAATTGATGAAACTGCATTTCTTAGTTATTGAAATCTGAACTAATTGAATCAGCCATAGAGATATAAGGATTCCGTGTTGTGTTATATTGTCTCGCTCATTTGAATGCCCTAATGTCACTGCGCTTGCATTCCTTTGTATGTTAAAACTTAAAAATGGAAGTGTCAGATGTTAATACTATTAAGCGCTGCTAATTAGCAAGATTCTATGTTAAAACTTAAAAATGGAAGTGTCAGATGTTAATACTATTAAGCACTGCTAATTAGCAAGATTCTCAAGAATTGGAAAACACAATAATGTTATATGCAATTATGAGATTTTTGGATGCATAAATACTCTTAAATTCAATGCAGAACAGAGATTGGAGAGAAATCTATGTTAGAAAGTCTTCACTTGTTACTGGGTTGAGTATTCATTATATGTTGTGCTTATAAACAGCCACAGGTTTCTTCAGCTACTGTTGATCTTACAACGGCAACAGCAACCATATTGCCTGTATCTGAAGCCAAGGCCGTGGCAGGCTGGCAAAAGCAATTGGGAGAGGAACTTGCAAAGCATTTGACTAGTTGTGGATTCAAATCTGACTTCCAAGGTTTACATTCCTTCATACTCTATTTGGGGTCTTTTTATGTGTTTCCAGTTGCACATGACATATCCCTTGCCTCTTGTGTGCAATCCATTTGATTCTTACTTCAGTGTCATCATTGCTGTTATCATCTCAAAAAGGCAATCTTTTGAAGCATTTCAGTGGAAGTATAGTTATTAACACTCGAAACTAGCAAGCAGTTATAATCACACCAACTTAATTAATAATTATACTAGTGTTGGAATGGTATAGGTTTATTTGTGTTAGTGGAGAAAGTATTAGAGGTCTCTATAACCACTCTCCCACTTTTGGGTGCCAAGGGATGATGCTTTTGAATATTAATACAAACTAGGAAGCAGTCGCCCCTTTGTGGATCTTTGTTCTTCACTACAACACTACATCTATCAAGTTTCTCACTAGGGTTCAAAGTGAACATCCAGTCCAGTCCACTAGTGCTGAAGCACCTCCTTTTAATCGTAATGGTGAATTGAAATATCAGGTCAGGCTTTCATGTTACTTATAGAGAGTTTGGTGCATAATTGGCAGGTCTGGGAGCTCCTACTGAAGGATAAATTCCATCATGAAGGCAGAGAATTTCTCGCAATAAGCATCGATCTTCCATCATGGTATATATCCTTGTCATACTAGAACACAGTCTTATGATACCAATTACCAAATATGAAGTTATCATTGTTCTTAATATGCTTATCATACTATTTTATGTTCATCAATAGGTAAACCGCACCTAGTGGCGAATTTATTGAAGGAAGCCATCTTCATCATGAGAAAACATAGTATTATCAATGATCTGAGGGCTGAGGCCCCCTGTTGAATTATAAAATCCTAAGACACATTTGCCACTCAGTTATAGAAATCCAGATGTGCCTATTACTGAAATGTTGCTCTTTTAGTTTTGTATCTGAAAAAATGCTTCTGAAACAGCAATGGTCTTGTAAAAGGATCATCATGAAAAGGTGCAAGAAGGAAGGCAAGGACTATTGAGTATTACAGAAAAGAATCAGCTTTGAAAGAATCTTTGCAATACACAATAATGGGAAGATACATGATGTTATGTTATAGGGGAAAACCAATTCTAATCATCTATGGATTGTGAATCCCTGCCCCCGAGCGTCTGAATTATGGCCTCAAGGAGTTTGATATCTTTATCACGCTTTGCAATCTCGTCCTGCTTTGCACGCAACTCTTCCATGTGCAGCGCAAAAACTTCTGCAAGATCAAACAACAATGAAATGACTCACGAGTACAGCAATTTTGGGCAAGCACTAGAACTGTTCAACCCGATATTTTCCATTCTTCCATAAACCATGTAACAACTGCCATACACCACTTGAAATGCAACAATCATTAGCTTGATTTGGAACAACATATACTTATCAATTACTCACATGAAGAAATTACTATATCAAGTTTTAAACAGAAGCTTCAATTGGAACTAGCCTAACCTATTCAAGATTTCATCTAACACCAACACATCTATTTGCACTCTCTAGCAGACAGTCAAGCAAAATTTCTGTTCTAAAAGAAATAAATAATGAAAGAAGAAACAACAAAACAAAACACAAATTGTTGCATAAAGAGCCAAGAAGACAATCCAAAGCTCCAAGAAAAAAACTTTCATAAAGAGTTTTCTAGTCATGTGGTATGTAGAGAAAAGAAAAACGCACTTGTGGTATTTTCGAGCTCTTTTGTGATCTCTTGTGCCTGTAGTTCTGCAGCCTTCTGAGCTGCCTCCGCTTGTCGTTTCTCTGTCCGTGCACGAGCAGCAGCCGAAATGGCAGAATCTAGTTCCCGCTCTAAAGTCTCAACTCTCTGCTCAAGAACCTGCCATTATAGAATCAGTACTCCTTTTAAACAATCCATTTACTGAAGTGACGTTCAGCCAAACAGTAAATACTGCATAATGTATTATTTTCAACTAGATATTCTGAAACTGGTACCTTCACTAATCTTATCACATATGCTAATATAAGTAATGCAGACACACAATAGGCAGGACGAACACAATGCACAATTACACATTTCTACCTATTATTCTTTCTTCCACTATGCTACACCATTAAAAATATGACATGCTAGGAGTAGCTTATTGGCATTCTTGGTTTGAGCCAATCAGCTATGGGCAACCTAGGATGGTTTACCTCCTTGTGGTCTTTTGCCAGCTAGAGTCACGATTGGGGTTTATCCAATGCACACCCTTGACTGCCTTGAGCAATGATTGCGAGTTTTCCTCGTCACTCAAAAAAAAAAATGACATAACTACTGTCTCTCTCTCCATCAATGATTCTTGATCTCATCTTTGTTGTAAGCCAACTTCAAAATCAAGAATAAGCAACTTGTTTTGCTGATCACTTCAATCATCTTGTCTAGATTTCTTAGATTGTATGGATCCCAATGGTCAAGTACTACTACTGGCATGTAATCTTTCTAATCTTAACAGAAACTATCAAGGTTGTTAAATTCAAAAAGTATAATCCAACATCAAGCATCAATTTATAATATCCATAGCATCACAAGCCCAAATCCCACAAACAATTTTTGCAGGAACAGTAAGGAATCAAACTGAGCTACTTGTACGCTTCAGAAATGAAAGATATCAATGGAGGTCTTGGATATCAAACTGATTTTTGTAAGCTTACGGCATCACCTCATAACTCAAAATTATTGACTGCAAGGGTTCTAAACGCAAAAAAGTAGTCTTTCGGGCACCCAATTACCAAAATCAATGAATTCCAATTCCAATGGAGAATCCATCAAAAATTTTCAGAGATAGAGGCAGTAAATTGAAGAAATTAAATCAAAATCCAGATAATTACTCGGTTTATGGTTTACCTTGATGGTTCGGGCTTGTTCGGAAGTGAGATAGGCTTTTGAGTATGTGTCTTCGTCAACATAGACGGCTTTCTTGACAAGCAGTTTTTGCAGGGAGTCAAGATTGCCTGCCATCTCTGATAAATTCGCGATCGAAGCCGTCCATCTCTCACTCCCTTTGCCCTTCTCCTCCATTATTATCAGCTGATGAGCTCTCTTGCTTCCGCAATGGCGGTAATACTTGTCGTCAACGTTGATGGGGGTTGGATACTTGGATCTCCTCTTTCTTTTCTCAGAACAGGAATTAATTTTGTAAGGTTACTCGGGTCCATCGGTTGAATCAAAATGCAAATGTCATATTACTTATAAGAGAAAATATAATAACTTTGAAGAAAAATATAATACTTTTAAGAGTCAATTCCTTTTTTGGTCCTAGACTTATAGTGGCAAAGACAATTTTAGTCCTCCATAAAAAAATTGACCAATTTATGGACACATTTATTGTGACGAGGACAATTTTGGTCCTCCGTCTATATTTCTGTTAGATGGCTGTTGGAGAGGGGGTATTTGCGTCATTTCATGATATCCCTTCTTTTGTTCCAGTTTAACGGCGAACCGAGTGTAGTCCACATGTATTTCAGGTCAACGGGAATGTTAAGCAGCCGGTTTTCTCCTGCAACTTCAGTTTCAAAAATTGCGAAGATAGGACCCATGTTAGTTCAAGTTTTAAGCCATGAATCTCTGCACTCCACATGTTTGCTCTTTTGCCAACTACAAATTTAACAAATTTTTACATTTCTTTTGAATATGGATTACTTTTATGAGTAGTAATTTATTCCGTAGAAGGAATTGATTAAATCATCATTATTATAATAGTGTTTAGAATTCTTGAAATTGATATGATTATGTCACCTGGGTTTAAAAAATTTGAACTGGTCTACTTGTCATCACCATCCATAATCTGTCTGGTTCACCTGTGGCGGCAGCGGCATCTCTTCAACATTGTTACATAGAGGGCAAACTGCTTCAACGTCGATTCTTCTCTTGCGGAGGGCTGCGCAAACAGGGAGCACTTCTTTAATGCTACGCCAAAGCAGATTGCGGATCTTAGAGACCACCTTTAAACTCCATAGCTTATTTCATGACTTGAAACTGTTAGCCTCTGGGATTGCGTTCAACAAAATCTTGTAACCACTACCCACAGAGTAGCACCCACGAAATTCATACCTCCAATACCACTCGTCTTCCCTCTCCCTGTTCACTGGAGTTTTTAGAATACGTACCGCATCTTCTGGGATGAAAAGGTCGTTGAGCATGTTCGCATCCCAACCCGGCGCTCCTCACCCCTTTCAATCCCTAGCGGCGACATCAATGGTGACCCCATTTGTTCCCTCGCCGGAGAGTGATAGGGTGAGCAGGTCAAATCCTAGGGACTGCCTCATTCTCCAGGAGTGCTCCGCCGGAGATTCCATCGGGTTCTAGTTTGAGCTTTTGATGGATTAATCAACCTCAGAATAATTGTTACTTGTTCGGGTTTGAGCTTTTGATGAACTAATCCACCATAGCTGCTACGGGCGTTGCTCGCCGGAAACAGGGAAGGTCGCGTGCAAGCGCAGTTCTGTCCATCGCTGCTGCTGGTTTGTGGAACTGCTGCCATGGTCATCGGAGTTTCGCCACTGCTCGTCGAGAAACCATCGTCGTAGCCTCCAACCACGCTCCAAGCCGTCATCGTTGCACAAGAGGAGAAGGGAGTTCGTCGTCTTCCTGTACTGCCGCCAAAACTTCTACTACTGTTGGTCGAGAGGGAAAACGAGGAGGAAGATGAAGAGGGAGGTCCAAAACAAACGAAACTTAATTTTGGGAAGAAAATTAGACTTAGTTTTGCTGAATTGACAAAAATGCCCTTCATTTAGACGGTCAACTAACAAGATAATAGACGGAGGACCAAAATTGTCCTTGTTACAATAAGTGCGTCCATAAATTGGCCAAATTTTTTATGGAGGACTAAAATTGTCTTTGCCACTATAAGTCTAGGACCAAAAAAGGAATTGACTCTACTTTTAAATTAAAATGTAAAAGTATTACATTTTCATCTTGATCCGACCCGTTTTCACGGTGAGATTAGATGGTCTCACACAAGTTTTTGTCATTCGTCAATAAGTACGATATAGATGAATTATTGGGAAAATTTACACTACCTTACATGCCTCTTGGTTATTACTCCTAAATTATTTAGGGGTAGTTCAGTTGATTTTTAAATGTAAAATTGTATTTGATTATGCATAATTAAATCCTGACAGTTTTAATATGAAGTTTCAATTTTCAAATATTGGTCTTTGATAAGAAAAATTATTTCAAGTCGGATTGAATATGACCAATTCAAAAAATTAATTAAAGGAAATTAATTAAAGCTTTGATCATATGTGGTCGGGAAGCTCCGGTTGAAGGGGTGTTAGTTGGGAGCCAAAAAAGTCCCCCGAACATTAAGTAAAGTGCTCAAATTTATAGTGGGTAGCAAGTTAACAAGTTCCAAACTCATTACATGCTCTCCACGTGTCGCGACCATGCATCTTTGGGTGATCGGGTAGTCGTCTTGCACTCTACATTTGACCAAATAAATCTGGCAGGTCACGTGAGTATGGTGTACATGATGGTCTTAACATGATCGAATTATATTTATTTAAGGTTAATAATTCGTTTAGGTTATTATTCTTGGTTAGCTTAGCTTGGGAAATGTTTGTCGATAGGAGATCAAGCAATTCAGCCAATCTAGAAGCTTTCCCGACCACATTTGTGGTTGGAAACTAGCAGGTTTCTCCCTAATTGCGATTGGAAAAGGATACATAGAATTGGTGTGATTACCAACATGATATCGGTATAATGAGATTATATTATGAGTCATTACCATTTTTGGTCCTATTGTTATTGTGACATTGCTAATTTTAGTCCACTTCCTTAATTTTTGCCACATTATACCCACTCTTTTCATGGTATTGCCACTGTTGGTCCATCGTTAGCTTATCCGTCCAGGAGCCGTCAAACCGAGGGGTAGAATTGTCTTTTCAGTAGAGGGTCGTCGTCTCCTATAGCATTGACGGTGTGCTTTGACTGAGAGGAAAGAAATTAGAAAACAAGAAAACCTAAGTCCTAAATCCTATTCTTCGATTTCGACAAAATTGCATCGAATCCGATCAAATATCGTATCAAATCCGACCAATATCGAAGAAATTGGAAGCGAAATTCTATCAATTTCGGAAGGACCAGCAAGGAAGTAGGGAGAAACGAAGGGATTAACGACAATGGATTCCGCCAAAAACCTAGGTAAGTGTTGAATGTTTGTGTACGTTTTTCTGTTGTTAATATTCAGAACCTAGGTAGATGTTGAATGTAAGTGTTTTGAGGCATGAATGTGTTCTGACTTTTGTGTGTGTAGAATGAAAAAAGTATGTGCATGTGCCGGGCATTTATATATGTGTTATTGTGTTTGTTGTGTATTGATTGTTGAACATGCTTTTGTTGTGTGGGGTTGGTGGTGCCCACTTTGTTTATGAAAATCTGTGAAAACTGGGAATATGAAAACATATTTTGGGGACCACATGCTTGTAGTTGTTGAACTTTATGGAATGCAGTACCAGTTGGTGTGGACCACACATTACTATACCCATAAATAGAGGTTTACCCATACATATTACTTTATTATGTTAGAAATAATAAAAAAAGGTTTTACTGTAATTCTTTATTCTGAGTTCTTTTGTGTTTATGCTTTTGGTAATAAAACAGATACCTTTTGCTTGAAGTTAAGGCATGGTGGTTGCCTTAAAAGGAATGAAATAGGATATGTTGGAGGGGCAACTGAGTGTTTGAATTTGGATATTGATTTGTGGGGCATGATTACTTTAAGGGAAACAGTTGAAGATTTGGGGTATAATATGTTAGAGAAGTTTAAATACTTTACATCAACTAGGGATGGGGTTTTATTTGAATTAGAGACAGATAGTGATTGTTGGGCAATATGTGACATAGGACAATTTCCCAATCTAATTGAGGTTTGGGTTGTAGGTGAGGGGCAGGGTGAGGCTGAACCTTTAGTTGAAGGAGATTGTCAGTCAGATGATGATGAAGAATATGATGAAGGGGAGTACAGTGATGATGACAGTGGGGGAAGTGATGACTTAGACTTTGAGGGTCATGTCGATCCAAATGTAGAGTTTGCAGGGTTAGGGAAAACTGTTGCTGTAGATAGTGATGAGATACTTACTGGGGCTGGGTATGTGAATGAAGGAATTGGAACTGAGAAAGGGGTTGAGAAAGGGGCTGGTTCTGGGACTAAGACTGTGAATGATGGAGTTGATTTTTCTGATGAAGACAGTGGGAAAGACAGTGATGAGGATGAGCAGTTTAAATTCCCCGTGTTTAGGCCAAAGAGTGAGATGAAGTCTCCAAAGTTCAGTGTTGGCCTAACATTTGGAACAAAGGCTGAATTTAAACAAGCTGTGCATAATTATGCATTGAATAATGGGAAGGATTTGAAGTTTACTAAGAATGACAAGTGTAGAATGTGTGTAAGATGTAGACAGGAAGGTTGCCCTTTCAAGATTAATCTTTGGAAAGTGAAGAATGCCATGTCTTGGAGAATTGTTACTTTTAATGAAGAACATGTAGGCTGTGGTTGGGTGTTTCAGAACTCCATGGTGAAATCAACAAGGATTGCAAAGAGGTGGGTGCAAGAGATTGGACACCACACCAACTGGACCACTTCAGAATTTAGAGACAAAGTCAAGGTTGATGATAAATGTGAGATTAGTACTAGACAAGCTTATAGGGCTATCAAAAAAGCTAAGAAAGTTATTGAAGGAGAGGCAATTGAATTCTTTAACAAGATTTGGGACTATGTCTTGGAGATTGAAAAAACAAACCCCAATACTACATGGAAAGTGAAAGAGTCTGACTTGAAGTATGAAGGAAGATCTAGGTTCCTTAGGATGTATTTCTGCTGGGAGGCTTGCAAAGAAGGCTACAAGTTTTGTAGGAAAATAATTGGAGTTGATGGTTGCTATTTGAAGAGCAAATTTGGAGGACAACTTTTGACTGCTGTTGGAATTGATGGGAATGACAACATCTTCCCTTTAGCATATGCCATTGTAGAACTGGAAACAAAGGAGTCATGGAGCTGGTTTTTGGAATTACTTAGGGTGGACCTGAAAATCTCAAGGGAAGATGAACACCAGCTCATATTTATATCAGGTAACCTTTATGCTGTTGATCATACTGAATACTGCATACTGAATAAACACCAGCTCACATTCATACTGAATAATAACATACTGTTATAACTTGTTGCTTTTTTATTTGGCAGACAAACAAAAGGGGCTTTTACCAGCTTTTGAAGATGTTTTACCATATGCCACTCACAGATTTTGTGTGAGGCATCTACATGGTAACATGAAGCTTGCAGGATTTGTAGGCAAGGCATTGAAAGATGGTTTGTGGGCAGCAGCCAAGGCCACCACAGTCAACAGTTTTAATGATGCAATGGGTGAGATCAAGAACATGGATGTTGAAGCATATAAATGGCTAGCTGAGAGACACCCATCTGAGTGGTCAAGGTCCCATTTCACACCTTTCTCTAAATCTGATGCACTAGTGAATAATATTTCTGAAAGTTTTAATGCAATGATCTTAGATGCTAGGGAACAGCCTTTGATTTCATGTTTAGAAAGTATTAGGAAACTGTTGATGAAAAAACTCTTTGAAAGCAAACAAAAGGCTGCTAGTTGGAAGGGGCATTTTTGCCTTACAATTATGAAGAAAATTGCTGTTGTTGAGCAATTTGCTGCTGGGTGTTTAGGGAGTCAAAGTGATGAAAATTTGTTTGAGATTAGGTGTATGTCAGGGTTAGGGAGCTTAGAGCAACATAGTGTTGATTTGATGAGGGGGGCTTGTAGTTGTAGAAAATGGGACTTAACAGGAATACCTTGTAAGCATGCAATTTGTGCCATATGGCTTAAGCATGGTAAAGGGGGTGTTGTGCATCATTATGTAAGTGATTGTTACTCCATAAATAGTTACTTGAACACATATGGAGGGAGAATAAAGCCATTGGCTGGTCCAAGTGAATGGCCTAAGTCCAATAAGCAACCACTACTGCCCCCTTTGTACACAAGGAAGGCTGGCAGACCAAAAAAACTGAGAAAGATGTCAGCACCTGAGATGACCAAAGATGGTACGCATATGAACCGTAGTGTGATTGTGAAACACTGTAAGAAATGCAACAAGACAGGTCATAATGCAAGGACATGCCCTCTTGATCCTACAAACAGTCAGAGAAAGGTATATGATTCATTCAATTTATTTGTTATTATTACTCAATCCAGCTATCTATATCATTCAATCCAACTGTTTATATCATTCAATTTATTGGTTGGTAGCTTAATCCAAGAAAAAGGAAAATCAAGCCAAAAACCGCAACTGACAAAGGAGATGGTTCCTCAACTACTGTGCCTACTGCTGTGCCTACCCAGACTGCTCCAATCCAGAGACAGGTACAGAGGTGCCTTTAGTTTTAATTTTGAAAGTATATGTATTACTTACTCCATTTCATTTGTTTTCATATAGCCTAATCCAAGAGTTAGGAAACAGAAGCAGACATGTGGTACTCAGCCTACTGCCAGACAGAGCAAGCTTATTCCTATGAAAAGGAAAATCAACCAAACAACTCTCAATGAATCAGTAGGTGGTTCCAATCCTGTTGTGCCACTTGGAATTGGTATAGACGACACTATTGGTCCAGATTTTTGGAGTGAAGCAGTTGAGGTGGCAGCTATGTTTGACAATGTGGCTGAACCTGTAGTGGCTGAACAAGAAGAAATCTCAATTACCCAACCTGAAATGGAACTTGACACCACTCAGCCAGAAAGTACACCTCAAGTGACCAAAGCTTCAAAGACTAGCCCTGTTCAACCTCGGAGAAGATATGGCACAAGAAGCAATCTGAAGTCAAGATTCAACAACACAGTGGACTCACCTCTGGAAATTGAATGAAATGCATGAATTGTCTCAGCCTACTGTTTCTTTAAGTTTTTGCTACTGTTGGTATTTTTGCTACAGTTGTTACTGTTGGTCCTGTAAATGCACTAAAACAGTTGGTCCTGTTGGTATTTTGCTAATGTTGCTATTGTTAACTTAGTTGGTTTACAATGATTAACTGTGAATGTTTTTTGCTTGTAATGATTGGTAATGAATGGGTTCATAATGAATGTTTTTGGTTGCTTCCAGTTTGAGTGTTCTTTACTTACAGTTTTGCTAGGTAATGAACTCCTAAATTTGGTCATGTTTGGCAGGCAATTTGGTAATGGTTTGGCAGTAAAATTGTTATGTTACTGGCAAACCATTTGGTAATGGTTTGGCAGGGTAATTGCTATGTTACAGCCAAACCATTTGGTCATGGTTTGGCAAGCCAATTCCAACAAACCACAACCATTACCATATGCACATTTTACAACATAACCATTTCCAACATCAAAATAGGAATTCATTGACAAATTCAACATACTTGTTTGCTTCATAACACATGAACTTCCATTCAACATAACCATTTCCAACCAAACAAACACATTGCTTTAACCTTATGGGAGCATAGGCACATTCTTGCCTTTACATGATCTCTCACCTAAGCTCTCATTGCTACCTAGAACTAAAAAACTAACTGCCAGTAGAATCAAAGCTACAACAACGAACAGGGGTGTACATTTTCTACTGCTATCATTCATTTCTTCCATTCTTGGGGTAATTCTCAACTTGGCCTTTAACATTGCAATTTCTTCATCTTTTTGGTTAATCCTCTTCAATAAACCGGATATTATCCTCTTTGCCCTAGGGCAAATTGGGGGATCATACCACCTTACAAATCCACCGAAATAATCCTGAAAATTGGCAAAATTGACACAAAAACTACAATTATTCCCGGCCTTTGCAAGATGAACAATAAAATTCCTAATGCCAAAATTCGAAAATAAAATTACCCATTCAAAAAAAGTGAAAAAAATACTAACCTTACATCTTGCACATTCCCAATATCTCCTACCCGGATTCTCATTTGTCCATGATGTCTTCAACCCCATTTCTTGTCCACATCCGCATTGTTCAATTGAAATCCATTCTCCATACAAGTAGCACTTCCTCAGTCTAGTTGAAGAACTCGAAAAATTAGAGCTTTCTCCTTTGCATCTTTCCATTGGATCTCAAACTTAAGGACGAGATATTGTAGCTGCTAATGGACAACACATTTAGGTCTCCATGAAGATGAAGCTAAAA
Organism: Ipomoea triloba; assembly: GCF_003576645.1. Classification (NCBI taxonomy): domain Eukaryota; kingdom Viridiplantae; phylum Streptophyta; class Magnoliopsida; order Solanales; family Convolvulaceae; genus Ipomoea; species Ipomoea triloba. The sequence continues at coordinate 27,522,528 of NC_044925.1, read as the reverse complement.
CTGTGTAAACTAAACCAGCAGAATTGGGCTAATGTATAGGAGACGACGACCCTCTACTGAAAAGACAATTCTACCCCTCGGTTTGACGGCTCCTGGACGGATAAGCTAACGATGGACCAAAAGTGGCAATACCATGAAAAGAGCGGGTATAATGTGGCAAAAATTAAGGAAGTGGAGTAAAATTGGCAATGTCACAATAACAATAGGACCAAAAATGGTAATGACTCTTATATTATTTTGTTCAATAATAACGAGACTACCAAGAGATCTACTAATAACGCAACCGATAAGTAGGCCTACACTGTCAAGATCAGAAAATATACTCGTGAGATTAAAAAGTGTACCAGTGAGGTCGAAAAATACACTAATAAAGTCTAATTAAAAATACACTAGTGAAGTCAAAAAATACACTAATGAGCTCTGTAAGACACATGAGTAGCCTTATAATCCTATCATTACATCAGAGGTAGCTTATTTAATGTATCACAAATTTTTGTAGGATTGGTGTGTGGGGGCATCAAGATTAATGGTTTTACATCCCAATCCCAACATGTGCTAGACTACCGATTGCCTCGATGACGTGTAGGTGCATTTGTCCCAAGTGACTTGCGCTAGTCATGTGCCTCGATGGCATATAGGCGTGCTTGCATCAAACACCCCATTAAGGTCATAAACGATCACCTCACACGCCTCACCCAGCTAAATGCCTTGGCTTGGTGCTCACCTAGCACTTGCCCAGTCATACATTCCCGCTACTCCCTCACCCACCCACCTATAACACCGACTCAATTATTCACTAATTCTTTAATCAATTTACTATCCCATCTATAACCAATCAAACACGTTTATCGATTTGATTCAAATTTATTTTATTTTACATTTGTAATACACAACACACAAAGTATATTGGTATAACAATATATATAAATTCTAAAAACCTTTATATTATCTGATATGCCATTGCACTTTATATTAATGTTAATAATGTATATAACCAAAACAAACTATATATTATCCTTTACACTTTATTAAAAGCACATACACAAAAAGTACTATAATGTTAAGTACCTAAATGTTGTCCTTTAGGCCGGCTTTAACAAAATGTAGAGTCCATATCCAAGCTAAGTTAGTAGTCCCACAGGTAGAAGCAAACATGTACTAAGATGACTGCTCATTTCCAGCAAATGTGTCTCATCCACAAAATTTCTAACTCCTTCACTTGCCATGTTGACTACACATAAGTCTCATCAATTATTGATGATAATGATATGATAATGAGGACCCGCAGGTACCAGATCTCATGTGTCACATGAAGGTTTCATAGTTTTTTCATGGATATATCGACACAGGTTTCTAGTTGCTTTTCCAATTAAGGATGGAATTGAATTATACTATACGGCATAGGGTACACTATCCTTTCAATAATGAGTACTCGAATCAAAACTACCCTAACTTCGCCACAAAAATTAAGAGTAGAGATTTGATCTCGACTTATGTATTGGTTTGTATGTGATGCGGGACTGGATATAATATTATTGTCTCCATAGTAAGATTGTTGATTTAAGAATGAACTTATTAACTATTTACGTTTTTCCCTATTTTGTACAAACATGCCTCACATGTATAGATATGTTAGTGGGGGTTTCGATTATATTCTAGCCTTTGTAGCCTTGTAGGTATAGTACGTACTCAATTATTGTATACGGAGGTTGTACCCTTACATATATAAAATTTGATTGTACTCTCATAGGCTTCTTGTGATAAGTGTGAATAAATGCTAGCCATTGATTTGACATATCTAATAGCTGAAAATAAGAGAGAAAATACGCTGTGATATTTTTGTAATTATTATATTTGTTTTTGCGTTTTGAAAAGTTTCATAGTGCATTCGTTAATAACTAACAATGCAAAACGTTAGTTATTTACAGATGCACTATCAAACCTTTACAAGTGTACAAACGGATTTTGTAATAATTACAAAAATATCACTGTATTTTTTTCTTATTTTCCAGTACAGTCATTAGACCTTCAAAGATGGACGAACGCAATTTGAACATACTTCTTACATGAGGCCTTGCTCTCATTTGAACTTGACACACACACACTGGTAGCATAGATATGTTTCTGTTACTTTATTGAAAACTGAGAAGAATTAAAACTTGTATGAGTTGTGCCAATAGTATTAAACGATGCAATTAAGTATATACATAGTACTTTTTTTAAATTTTTTATTTTATTTTTTATGAACATTAATAAGTAATGTTGACACTCTCTAAATAATTTCCATATATATGTGTCTACGTGTATGCGTATGTATATATATGCACATACACTAATTATTATAAAAAGAGTAACATGAAAGAATTTGTCAATTTGAGGAGGAATTTGAAAGTTGAAACATGTTCATTAAGAATTTGTAATTTTAATTTGCAAAATATTTGAATGGTTTTGGTATAATCTTTGGCATGCAAAAGCAGCTAAGCATGGATTGGGGTATGGTCATTTCAAGTTTGGCACCGAAAAATATGCTGCATAGCTCTTTTTATGTTGTGTCCCCTCGAACCACATGTACATGCAACTCAAACCAAAACACTGCTAACATGCATCAGCCTATCAAATCAAGATTACCGTCAAAGTTCCAAGTGTTTAATTGCACTTTTTTAAAGTTGAAGAACCTAATTACACTTTTGAGTAAAATTCGGGATCTATTTAACCCCTTTTCCCTTAATATATATGTTGGGGTTATGGTTATTTGGCTGCGAGAAGAATACAAGAGTCATCTCGATCTGATCTCTAGGTGCAAATAGTAACATTCAATTCGGTCTAATATGATTTTAGATAAACAGTCCACGTCGATCAAGAAAAGTGAAACTTGACTAGCTAAAATAAACATACACTTCCTCTATAATTGTAATATAATGTTCTTACTACTAAAAAAGTAAAAAAAAATACAACTACAATAACCACTAATAGACACATTAGATTGACAGTCCAACATTAATAATTTAGACTTCTATATAGCTTTGATTTCGGAGAAATTTCGTCTTGTGACTTTAGCCAACAAAGAATCACAAGAAGTTAAGGTAAAACTGCAATCTATGTTGACTATAACTAATCCACCAAAATTGAGAAAAATATTAAAACTTTGTGTTTACTAAGTTAACTATCTTACCAGCTCGATGATTAGAGTCATTACATACCTATTTTATGATAAATTTGTTGAAAACACTTTTATGAGAAGACACCAAGTTGGTAAGCTGGTTCGCATTGTCCACATCCATCTGCAATGCACTCACCTAAACTAGCACTACTAGTATAGGCTACTACAACGTACTGTTTATGTCCGTAACCCCATCATCTTCTTCCTCCATTATCCCCCTCTTCTCCTAACCCTAATATAATCTATATATATGCACACACATATGAATTGAAGTCTCACCTTGATTAATTAGCAAATCAAAGTGTTAGATACAAATAATCTAACGATACAGGACAGTCTACGGGAAACCTAACCTCGTAATAGCAGAAGCAAAAGCAGCCTGAGAATGGCGGGTGGTGGCAATGGTGGCAGGGGGAGAACTCCGAAGGGGCATTTCGTGGTGTACGTGGGAGAAGAGCTGAGGAGATATGTGCTCCCAACCTCATACTTGAACAATCCATTTTTCCAGAAACTGTTAGAGGAAGCTGCTGAAGAGTATGGGTTTTGCAGCCATAAAGGCATCGTCTTGCCCTGCCATAAATCTACCTTTCACAGGATGCTCATTCGTTTGCACCCTAACTATATTCATTGACTACTTCAACAGTTCAACATTATATTGTATTTAATTCATGCATATATATATATATATATGCAACAATATATATATATATATATACATATGTGTGTACATACGCACATACATACAATAATTATGTATGTAACTTTTCTATTTGTGAGTGTGTGTACATACGCACATACAATAATTACATATGTAACTTTTCTCTCGCGAAGTACATATGGATAAGATGCCGTGAATCTTAATTAAAAATTTCGAATTCGAGTCCAAGATTAGTTTATGTCTCTGGTTGGAAAATGGCTGCTTGACTCTGGTTTTACAGTTTTTGTTCTTTTGGCATCTTCAAGTGTACTGTTAAGGGGTTATTGGTTGACATTTATTGGGATTGGCAATGCTAATGGCTGCTAAGTCTGATACAGTTGCAACTGGTTTTTGAACTTTGTAAGTGAGGTTGTTGGCTTGGTAACTACAACATTTCAAGTTCAACTCCTAGTGGGAGCGGTTTAGTGGTTTTCTTGGTTTGAGTCAGGCAACTATGGGCAATCTAAACTAGTTTATCTCCTTGTGGTTCTTTGTCGATTATAGTCACAAGACAAAATTCACCCAGAGCACATATTAGAGTAGTGGCTGCAGACACTCCCATAAATGAAAGGTTTTTAAAACTTGGTCATGGACTCATGGTTTGAGGTTAGAACAGTTTTCTGAACTATGTTCTGGTACAGATTTCTCGAAAAACAATAATGAAAATCAAGATGACAAAGAAAAGTGTTTCTTTTAAAAAACCACAAAGTCTATGCTCCAAAGCTGTGTAGTTGTGGAGCTTATTATCTATAAATATTGCCATTCAGAGCAACAACAAACATGAGAAGGTGTAACATATACACAAAACATTCGAAACAAAACAAAGCTAAAAACTAACAACGGTTCATAGCTCAAATTTTCCAGTTGGAGGAACATCACCTCTCATAACTCTCCAAGGGCCACCATAAAACATCGGTTTCATAAAAGGTACCATTTCACCGGGATGATCCTCCCAATACTTCTCCTGATCATCAGGGCAAAAATAAAGGCTCAACATACACAGAAACAGTAATTCACAACAATGCAGATCTGACAGAATTCGAGGAACTGTTTATTGAGCAAATATTTTCGAAATTCTCATCTTTAACATTGCTATAAACATTATTTTTTGAATATTACAATGCAGTATCTGTTCATAACTACTCTCTCGACAGAACATTTATAATTCCCTTCAAAGCTATAACTACAAGGGCAAACCTAGGAACAGAGAAAGTCATATGGTTCCTTATAATAATTTTTTTACCTTATAGAGTTGCTCAGTGATGGCTGCGCCAATGACCCCGGTATAAAATGCAGAGATGTAGATTGTGACAAGCGGAGTAAATGATCTTGGTCTCCTGTATGGCTCAACCATGTCCCAAAGAATCGTCCTTTCCCATTTCGTGTACAAATACTCTGAATATTTTCTAAACATATAGGATACCATTTTCAAGCCGAGCTACAAGAGGAAATATGCATTCAATTCGAGAACAATTATCTTCCAGATATGCAGGAACTAAAGACCTAATTTCTATAGAAAGGTCACAACGCAATGTAGAAAAGCTTCACATAAAACCTGTCGAGAAATGCAATAGCTAACAACATTTCTCAATTGTAAAATATAATCTATCCATTGGAATAAAAATACGGAGTATTTCCAAATACCGTGACTAAATATCCAAGTAGCTTCTTCGTCGGCAACGGCGCGTCGGCTTGTAGCTTCTTCGCCGGATTCGCGTCGGAGCGGCAGGCCGCGACAGCAGCGACGTCGTCTTGTAATTGAAATGGTTTCGCCATACGATTTCTGTTGTAGATTTGTGGGCCGATCATATGCAAGCCCATAAGCCCAATTCAGAAGATGGTTCTAGAAGCTCAATTATTGAATTATAGATGAAGAATGACTCAAGACAGTAGCACAGGGCAAATTATACTATGGAGTAAGGTCTATCTTGTATTATAGACCTGATTTAAAAATGACCTTTAAATTTTGTATATGTAATTGACACATTCTGTATTTGCAATTGAAAGTTTCTGTATATATAACAATCATATTATGTGTCAACAATTATCAAGTTATTTGTTATAAGTATAAAAATTGTTAATCGTAAGTACAAAATACGTTAACTGAAAATATAAAATTGTTATATTAAGAATCAGAATACAATATGAATCTGGTCCATGGTGTAACAATGGAAAGTCTAGCCTAGGAAATACCGAATTACCTAATTTATCTATTTATTTCTCTCTACCAAATAAATAAAAATCTCAAAAAGGAAAAGAAAAGAAAAGAAAAATCCGGCGCTGACTGTTGAAGTTGAGGGTAATACCAAATCGATAGATTCATTTGACCTCTGACGCACCGGTGGCTACTCCCTCGACGCCGATTCTGTCGCGTTGACGGACCCGACCCGAATCCATCCCATATATATATATTCCCAACCCGACACCGCACCAAGTTCCGTACTCCCCTTTCCTCCGCTGTCGTTCGCCGCGCCGTCGTCTACCTTTTGCAGAAGCCGGCAAGCCACTTAAAGAGAAGAGATTTCTCATATTTATGCGTATGTGATACAGAAGAGAGGTCTGGAATGGATAAAGTATTCAATAAGCTCAGGAACTTGGATGCTTACCCCAAAATCAATGAGGATTTCTACAACCGTACTCTCTCCGGTGGTGTTATCACCCTCGTCTCCTCCATCGTTATGCTCCTGCTTTTCTTCTCCGAGTTCAGTATGTTTCGCTCTTCTCCCAGCTCGATTTACCCGTTGCGATATTTCTGATCAGTGAAACTTGCGTCTAGAAGCATTTTGATCGTTATTTTTGGTTAATTTTGTGGAATATTTGGTTTTTGATTGGGTGGTTGTTGAATTGAATTGAATTGCAGGACTGTATCTCCATACTGTTACTGAGACTAGGCTTATTGTAGACACTTCAAGAGGAGAAAAATTGCATATCAATGTAAAGTTCCTTACTTTATGCAGTATTGAAATTGAAATGCTTTCACCATATACTTTTTGTTGTTCCTCTGGTTAGGCACTATTGGGTATAAAGTTCAATACTTTATTATTTCTATGAAATTCATGGTGTGTGAAACTGTGAATTGTGATGTTTTTGCCTAACATGGGCCTCCAATCATGGTTTTTACTTGCACTTGCAACAATAAGTTTGGTTCCTGATCTATACTTATCTTTGAAGGTTTACATTACTATTTTTACTTGTTCATGCAGTTTGATGTCACCTTTCCAGCTATCCGGTGTTCGTTAGTTAGTGTAGATGCCATGGATATTAGTGGGGAGCAACATCTTGACATAGTATGTGGTGTAAAATGTTCTTTTTTAAAATCTTTTGCTCTATTTTCTTGTCTGCCATTGCTCTTATGCTCATAGTTCTCTCCATGATGACTAACAGAGACATGATATATTCAAGAAAAGAATTGATTCTCATGGTAATGTTATTGAAGTTAAACAAGAAGGAATTGGTGCACCTAAGGTAATGCGCTGGATATCCTCTTCTTTTTTTTCTTCCCTCAAATGGAGGTCTGTTAAACGTTGGAATGATCTAAGTTGAAGTAAGGGCGACAAGTGAAATTGGGATGAAAGTGATCCGCATTATTTCTATATCACCATCTACATATATCTCAAGATGTCATGAGCTAAAGCTTGATATTTGTGTTGGCAACTTTTTCTAAACTTGAATTTCCACTTCTACTTTCTAATATCCATTTGGTGCAGACTACTTGGTAGAATGAAGTTCCTACATTTCTCTCTTCATTTCATCATTTCATGGTTTCATTATAATTAAATGCAGGTTGAGAAGCCTTTACAGAAGCATGGTGGCAGACTGGAGCATAATGAGACATACTGTGGTACATGCTTTGGAGCAGAAATGGTACAATTTTTATCATACTGCTATGCTTGTACATTCTTGTTTCATTGTTCTGGCAAAGAAATTGCTCTTAGTTTATCTGCAGGGACTAGTATTTAAAGGTTGATTTCAAAATATTCGACAATTGAAAAATTTGTCAAGGTGATAAATTCTCTAACCGGTGGGAATAGATGGGAAGTCTTCCTTATTGTGACATCTACTGTTCATCATCATTAGTTATTTTGTTTTGATTTAAGAGTGGGAAGACAATAAGTGTGGATTATTCATGCTGTGCATCAAGTAGTAACCTTGACGCATGAAGGAGTGTAATTCGTATATTCTACGCATGATTTTTCTTAAGGTTTCACTCTTTATCAACCTGTATTCTTTTTGCAGTCAGATGATGATTGTTGTAATTCGTGTGAAGAAGTTCGTGAAGCGTACAGAAAAAGAGGCTGGGCGATCACAAACACAGATTTAATAGATCAGGTTGGATTTGATTGTGCAAAGGCTTTCCCATTAGCTCAATATATTGATCCTCTAGAATGCCATGGCTAAGTTAGCCACATGTTACTATTTTTTATTATCTACATAAGCAATTGAATAAGAAAAACAAAAACTTATGTAGTAATAGTAAGGTTTAACCAATGAAGAAAATAAATATTTTTCTGTGCTAATCAATTAATTTTACTCCTCACCGCTGGAAGAGTGGATCCCCCACCAAAAAGTAGAAGAAGAAGAAGAAGAAAAGAAAATTACTTCTATTTATGACTTAAAACAATTTATACTAGATTATCTTAATTAATTATAGACTTATAGTAGAAAAAAGTAAGATTGCTGATTGATGAATGTTTTTCTTTTTCTTTAATGGTTTCCTTTGATTAATTTGTTGTGTACTGTATAAGCAGAAAGCGTTGTCCTTATAATTTTATTTATTGTGCCTCTGTGAAGAGTAATTTTTTGAAATATTTACAAAGTAATTTTAGTCTAATTAGTAGTCATCTTGACAATAGAAGCATTTGAATATGTTGAGTTGTCTTTTTATTCTTCTCTGTTGCGCTTTTTGTATATTCAAATGTTCATTGGGTTATTTATTTGATAAAACTTGTAGTGTCAAAGGGAAGGCTTCATCCAAAAGATTAAAGATGAAGAAGGCGAAGGGTGCAACATCCATGGATCTCTAGAGGTCAATAAGGTTGCTGGAAATTTCCATTTTTCTCCTGGCAAAAGTTTTCATCACGCAAATGTTCAGTTGAGTGATTTGCTGGCGTTTCAGATGGATACTTATAATGTAAGATTCCCTGATTTTGTGATTCTTTAGCTTTTTGATCCAATTTTTGTTGCATTCCTTTGTAAATTTTATTTTTTGGGACCAAAAAGACTAGTATTTTGACTTCATTTTATGTTGTGCAGATAAGCCATACGATAAACAAGTTATCTTTTGGAGCTTCTATTCCTGGAATTGTAAATCCACTTGATAAGTAAATACCATTTGCACTATAGAAATATATTTTTACATAATATCTTCTGGAATTTTTATTTTTATTTTTTCAAGTCGACTAGTTCTTAAAATACATGTATAGCTATGATCAGTGTTGTCAAACTAGTGTCTCATGATTTACTGCGGACCATTTCCATATTTTTTTTCTAGTATGCTGTTATTCTCGTGTATTTTAGTTTATCTAAAACCCTCCACTCCCAAGGGAAGGTGGAAAGGGAAGGATTCGTTTTCCATGATACATCTATTCACATTATTGCATCTCATGCTCTCTTCAATCTCTAGGGTTCATTGGGTGCAAGAATCACCAAATGGAATGTATCAATATTTTCTTAAGGTCAGTATTCTCATGCAAAATCTCTCATGTTTTCCCTTTATCCGTGTATGTGTGGAAGCCATACTTTATGTAGACATCTTCCGGTTGAAATCCTTGTTTTTCCTACAGCCCAAAGCCCTATGTTTAATTTTTACCTCAAAACGATTATGTTCATTCTTCTAGTAATTCACACACAAAGTTACTCTGTATTTGCGTACTCAAACACAGAAAAAAGAATTTGAATTTTGCTATTTCTTATGGCTTTACAGGTGGTTCCTACAATATACACAAATATCAGAGGCCACAAGATTAACTCAAATCAGGTATCTTTGATACTCTTGATAATTTGAATCGTATTGAAGTTTCTTATTTGTTTGTTTGTTTTTTTTTTTTTTTCATTTTATGAGAAGGCATTGCTGTTTTACAGTTCTCGGTGACTGAGCATTATAAGAGTACCGAACCTGGTCACTTTAATTTACATCCAGGAGTTTTCTTCTTCTACGATCTTTCTCCCATCAAGGTGAGATCTTCTTTCCTTCCCATATAACTACTCATTAATTGAGTTTACACACGTTTTTTTGCCAAATATAAACATAGTACAGTCGTTTCTTCTATGACTCCCATCAAGGTGTGAGCTGTTCTTCCTTTAACCCATATATATAAGTTTAAAGTGCATCAACATTCAGCAGGGTTACAAAAGTTTTCGATGCCAAATAAAATGATTTAATTACGCTATTACAGAAGTTGTAAAATTCCCACCATACCTTGTCTGGAGTTCTGTGAATTTCGGTTTTCATTTGGTGTTATAACACGCATGCAGAATATTTGACATGCAAACGAGGTCTTATCTATCATTTCAAACCATGAAGTCTCGCTAGTAATTATATTCGATGTTCAACAATAAAGCTATCGTATACATTAAATTCGGTTTAAACTGCTGCAGGTGACCTTTACGGAGGAGCACGTTCCATTCCTTCATTTCCTCACGAGCGTTTGTGCAATAATCGGCGGTAATCTCAATATCTGATTAATATTTGCGACTGTAGAAGGGTTTATATATAGTAAACATGTCTCGAAGAACTTGCTTTAATTTCCAGAAACGAAGTCTCTAAAGCCGCCATTACCTTGAGAATACGACCTCGTAGGATGAAACTGGTCCTTTTTCTCGCGTGCAGGTATCTTCACAATTGCGGGGCTAGTTGATTCGTTCGTTTACCATGGCCAAAAAGCGCTAAAGAAGAAGATTGAGCTTGGAAAATTCACCTGATCTGAGGCAGCATTCCAGTTCCAGCCTGCTTCATCATGTGCATCCTCTATTCACTTCTGGCTTCATTATTGGAGGAATTGGAGTTTTTACACTTTAGATTTACAGCTCTTCTGTAACCAGTTTTAGCCAATCATTATTCCGGTTTGATACTAAACCAGATTTTGTTATCTCTAATCCTAGTCATCTACTATTGTTTTGATGTATTGGAATCTGTTTAAATGATGATACGCCATAGTTCTTTGATAACTCTATCTCATGTCCCATCTGTAATCCATTGTGTGTGACTGTGTGTATGTGTGTATATATATGTATGTATGTATATATATATATATATATATATATATATATGCATGTATAACTTCTAGGGTGGTGATCAGTATTAATGCCAATGTCAATAGTAATTAGTTAAATTATGTTTATGGTATATCTATTTGTATCGGATCGGGTATTATTGACACTATTGGAGTACTTATAGAGTTATAGTATCTGGCACAACTACAATTAGGTAAGTTATATATAGTTGTATTAGGTATCATTGACACTGGCACCGATCTATACCATAGAAAAAAACTTACACATATTGTGTCATGTCCGATGTATAATTGATCAGGTAAGCTAATTTCACTAAATATGCTCTTAATTCTATTCTCAAACCTTTCAATGTATAAGCTAGATTAGGTCAACTAATCTCACTAAATTAACTATTTCATCAAACACCTATTTATTAATTGAGGATAATTTCTGCATGTGTAACTTACAAATCATACGTTACGTTAGAGGTAAACTGTGCTGAAAAGATCTTATACAAATAGGTTCAATCAAGAAATTAAAATGTTGATATATAAGAATCAAACACGTGATTTTTTAGTACGAAAATCACATTGTACTCACTCATCGACTCCTTCGGGACATATCAAGTCAAATTTTGATTACTGCAAAATTTTCAAAGGCGTGTGCCCTAATGAAGAATCGATCTTCCACTCTTAGATTGTGGAATAATAAATATAATGGAGATGTTATATGCAAGTTGGTATAATATACAGAAATATAATAATCTTTGATGCTGACTCTGATCTTCAAACATTCAAAATTAAACCATGCATGCATGCATGGGACCTAGTATAGGTACTGTCCCTTAGTTTTCATATCTTAATTTTCCCAATAAAACATAATTACACCTTGTAGTCTTCCCTACTCAATACGGCAGCCGTCATGCAAAATGCCAGCCAATTTGGAACACAATCCAATTCCATCCTAGCTAATTACACCTCCACATACATTTCAATCCTCAAAGAATCTAATGTTTAACACACAATAATCTCACCGAAGCAACCTAACCAAATTAGTTGAGTAGTTAGCTTGATAACGATTCTAAACTTAACTATTTATGAGTCTGATTTTGACCCGATCAATTATAGACTACTTAGGTTGATTTACATTCTTGTAGTCCTTGAGCACACAATAGAGTAGCTAATAATTTGACAACTTCTATTTGGTTCTACATTGGAGGTTTTGGGGTTTAGAAAAGCTCCAAAATCCAAAAAAAATAAAAATAAAAATTGCAGGCAAGAGAGATGTGGAAATTTTACACTTGGGGACAAAAGACAAAACTGAATGATATGAAATATGATACACAAAATTGACTAATATGCAATAGATATACTAGTCTGTTACACTACTTAGGCCAATGGAGAAAAAATAAACATATTGGAATAAATAATGCAAAGAGAATATTTATGCATTAAATTATATATATATTTAATTTGCTTTTCAAATGACCTCATTTTCGTTATTTTCTTTGCATTATTGCCTTCATCACTACTCATGCATTATATTACATTATTATATGTACCTAATGTACTAATTCTCCTAATTATAAGTAAAGTTCAAACTGGGCTCAACCTTCCAATACAATAATTATGTTTCACCTACTTGGTCACCACTTTCAGGACTGAACTCATTATAGTTCATTGAAATTTTAAGTATAGAGAGATACGCAGTGCTTTTTCTTCTTTATTTTACTTCATAATATTCATTTCATACATGACAAAATTGAATTGATTTTTTTATATTTGATTAATACAAGATGCAGTTCACATGCAACTAATAAATATAAAGATATTTTATTGTTTGTCCATCTCCAAAGATACACAATAGGAACTAAAATTAAGACAAAATAGCAAATTTCTTTAGTATACAAATCAATTCTATCTTTGCTTGGACCAACGTAACGAGTGTGTATTACATTCCAATTTGATTGGTAGATAATATTGACATTTCAGGCATCCATATTCCATACCAAACTTAATTTTGTCATACACTGTGCTTAATTGATATTCCCTATAATAATAATAATAATAATAATAATAATAATAATAATAATAATAATAATAATAATACTAATACTAATAATAATAATAATAATAATAATAATAATAATAATAATAATAATAATAATAATAATAATAATAATAATTTGGGAAAATTGAAATTTGAATTTCTTTTAAAAAGTATTTGTTTTTGAAACTATAATTTATTACTTAAAAAAAAAAAAAACCCAACACAATAATTTATTGCTTATTAATTATTGAGAAGATGNTAATAATAATAATAATAATAATAATAATAATAATAATAATAATAATAATAATAATAATAATAATAATAATTTGGGAAAATTGAAATTTGAATTTCTTTTAAAAAGTATTTGTTTTTGAAACTATAATTTATTACTTAAAAAAAAAAAAAACCCAACACAATAATTTATTGCTTATTAATTATTGAGAAGATGACTTTAAAAAAAAAAAAAAAAGAATTAATGAGGATGATGTAGATCTTATACCTTACTTTTTTGAAGGGGAAAATAATCATGCATTAATCAAAGACCGAACCAATAACCTCCGAGGTACATTAAACCAATTATGATGCCTAGCACAAGCCGCCTCCATCTTGGCTAAGATATGGGCTACTTGATTACAATCTCTACGAACAAAACGAACAACACAATCAGGTAATGGAACTCTGATAGATGAAACGAAACTTTGATGTTAGAGCATTCACATGTGGATCATAGCAAGTTTTTTCAGACCAATAAACCAAAAGTGAGTTCATAACTAGTGTGAGAGAGAGTTTTTGGAGATTTTAATTTCGGCAAGTAATGGGATTATTGTGGGGCCCAAACTGACACATTAAACATGGAAAATGAATGGCTGCGCGCCTAGCTGGCATGCGCACGCGCGGCGCGTAAATCACTTCTGTTATTTTTATTTTTATTTTTTACTTTTTCAGAAATTGACAGCTTTTCTATGTTTCTTTTTCCTTTTTTTTTTTTTTTTTTTTTTGTTTTGCTTCTTCCCTCTACTGACTTCATTCTCAGGTGGACTGAAATAACCCCTCAAAAAATTAAAACTGATAAGGATGCTTTTAGGGACAAATATATGTTATTCCATAAAAACTCACCTTATAACCTTAACAGACTTAGGTTGCTCACTTTAAGACTCAAACAAAAAAAAAAGCTAATAAACAGCTCAAATCCAAATAAACTGTGTTACCAACTCAACTGGAATATACTGTAATTATTTATAACCTTCCAAATAATTATGCATGCATGTTTAATTTTACGTAGAACAGCTAGCACATATTAACTCTGATCATTTACTTAAAACTACTAATCAATCAAAAATTGCCCCCACTAGTTGCATACTAGTCCCTTCCGAATGCCTATAAATATGGACCATCCTCTATATCTTCAATACAACTCAAAAGCTCTATCTATCTACTGAGTTATACACATGCATACAATGGATTGCTTCAACAAAATGTGCATTCCATTGTTCCTCATGGCCGCCATGGCTGCAACAATGGTGTTCGGCCAAGGCACGCAGGTTGGGTTCTATTTAACTACGTGCCCAACCGTCGAAACCATTGTCCGAAGTGCAGTGAATTCACACTTTCAATCCGACCCCACAGTTGCACCGGCATTGTTGAGGCTTCATTTCCATGATTGCTTTGTCCGTGGCTGCGACGCCTCTGTTCTCATCGACGGCCCCAACGCCGAGAAAACCTTCCTCTTTAACCAGGGGCTGCGTGGGTACGAGGTTATCGATGATGCTAAGCAGCAGGTTGAGGCTGCCTGTCCTGGTGTTGTCTCTTGTGCTGATATTTTGGCTCTTGCTGCTCGAGACTCGGTTGTACTGGTAATTAATTTATACGACGTATAATTATATGTTTTTGATTGATCAGAAAAATTTGAATTACTGCTCGAAAGTGTGCACATAAACCAGCCCTGATTGGCCTAAACCGAAAAGGCTAATTAGTAAACTTGTAATCTTGTTATTACCAACTAAAAGGCTAATAACTTAGTTGGGGTTGTCTTGACTCTTGTATAATTATATGTTGGTCATTATTTTGTTTTTTTAATTATTGAATTGTTCGTGCAGACTAATGGACCGACATGGGCTGTACCTTTGGGACGAAGAGACGGTTTGGTTTCGGTGGCTTCCGATGCGTCTAACCTGCCTGCTTTTACAGATTCTGTTGATGTCCAGAGGCAAAAATTTTCTGATAAAGGTCTTAACACTCAAGATCTTGTTACCCTTGTTGGTAAGTACTCTTTCAAAATTTGTGAGTAGTAATACTTAAATTGGTGTTTACCCGCTGACAAAATCTCAACTTACCCACAAAACCAGAAATTTTCTTGCTCCAGGACCCACACCTAGAGTTTGTGTGCTGCCTGTTATTAGATCATTTTTTGAGAGATTGGTGCATGACGGGTCTGGTCAAGAAGTGTTTATGAGTCACATTATTTAAAATTTAAATGTTTTTTTTTTAGAATGAGTTTTTGTGCATCATAGTTAGTGGGAATATTATTTAAATATGATATTTGTTTGTTGGTAGGGGGACACACCATTGGCACTTCAGCTTGCCAGTTCTTCAGCTACAGGCTACAATCAAACTTCTCAGCCAACGGCCCAGATCCCACCATAGATCCGGCCTTCCTCGCTACCCTGCAATCGCTCTGCCAAGGCGGCGGCTCCACGCGCGTGGCGCTGGACAACGGCAGCGGAAACACGTTCGACACCTCGTACTTCGACAACCTCAGAAACAACCGCGGAGTCCTCGAATCCGACCAGAAACTGTGGAACGACAATTCCACGAAGCCCATCGTGGAAGGGTTTCTGGGAATCGCAGGAGTGGCTGGGCTGAGGTTCAGCGTGGAGTTCGCGACGTCCATGGTGAAGATGAGTAACATTGAAGTTAAGACTGGCACTGACGGTGAAATCCGTAGGGTGTGTTCTGCTTTCAATTGATCCAATTAAGAAATTAGGGTTTGCATGCATGGTTATGTATACTAGCTAGGGTTTCGCCAGCTAGCGTAAGCTGCTTTATTTTGAATAATCCGTTTCAAGTAATGTAAAATGCATGAGTTGAGATTGAGACTAAATAAACAGAAATCCTTTGCTGCATTTCACTAATTATATATCTTTGAAAGTTGTAAGGATGTGTTTGGTTCGTTGGTTACATTGAAGAAATGAGTATAAAAGATATACATTGTTTGCTTAACAACTTTTTAAAATACAGATAGAAGATTTTATTATCAGTATAATTAAAAAAACTCATTACCTAATTTAAATCAAGTATTCAACCTTATCCCTCCTCATTTTGTTGCATCCCCACTATATCATATTAGGATCAATTGTCTACGTAACCAAACAACAATATTGCTAATAGCCGAAGCACAAAGAGTCAACAGTTGTTCATCCATGTGGGAGTGTTAATCGGGACAGCGGGTGCCACTAGACCACAAGGTCTTTGGCATATACATATATAGCTTATTTAATTCCGTAATCTATTATCTTCCAGATGCTAATCCCTAGCTAGCACCTTTTGTCCAAAACCTAACAAACTTCAAAACTTCTTCAATCCAATCACCTTGTTGGAATTTAATATATTTTGGAATATTTTGTTCTCAATTTTATATAATGAGATTTTGTCTAGTTATTAATTTATAATAATGGGATTAATCATTTCTAACTACTACCAACGTCGTCTGAAACATTATTGCCCTTCTAATTACGTAATAATTAGCGGCAATCATTCATCATAATCATCGTAAAAGATTGTCTGACGTGGTCAACGTTGACTACCTTGATATCGTAGGCAAAGTTGTCGTCGACTCTGCAGAGTTGATCCTTCCACCTTCAAAGATCTCATGCACAAACGCGCAATGCTCATCACCAACCAAACCGTTATCCATTTCGACCCAAACAAAAATGCCAACCAGAACTTAGCTTATAGTATTATAGCTTCAATTTCATTCACTTCATTAATGTAATTAAGACGATTAAAATGTGTACAACCCAATCGAGCTAATCGGATAATTAAGTTAATAATTCAAGGTTTCAAATTTACTTTTTTTAATAGAAGATATCTATTGATTTTCTTGAATTGATCTGATTAGTTATAGACAATTTAAGCTGGTTATTACCATATTCTAGTTCTTTGTGAACTAAGGTTACAAGGTTGGTTTTATCACGAATGTCCTTTGGGTAGCAATTATGATTTTTTTTTTAATAAATTAAAGATGATTAAAATGTGTGCAATTAGGTACATATATATAATTGGGTGTCGATCTGTCTTTGCCAACCAAGAAATTCACTAAGAATTTGTATATACTAATTATTGTTGAGTGCATGCATGCATACATAAAGTTGGCAAATTATATATGTATCCCCACTCCTAATTGAATATATAGATAGTGGGTTTCATCTACTCCACTATTAGAGGTTAAGGATAAAATAGTAAGCACTAGCTAGAAAGCCGGAGCAATAGAACAGACTAGAATTAAGTTTGTGATTTTTTAGTACGAAAATCATGTTCTGTTCACTTAATCATTTATTAGTATATGTTATCACCGTAGAATAATCATATTGCTTGAATTTTTTTTCTGGGCTTTTCCTCCTTTATGAGACAATTAATGAAGAAATTTGGAACATCACATGATTTAATTGTAGTACTTTCCAATGTGAAAGGAAGAAGGTGAGATTTTAAGATGTCAAATATATACACTGCTAGTGGCACAATTGAAGGATCCAGGAACTTGGTGGAATATAATGGCCATTTACTTAAGTAAAAAGATGATCAATATAATATATATATATATATATATATATCCCCACTGCACAAGCTTACTAGTTTACATGCAGAAGTTGACTGCAAAATTTCAATACTAACTAAAGTGGACTAATATGCATGCAATTAATGGATAATTTGTCTGGGTATAATAGAATATTCTTCCACTAATAACATTAACTCAAATGAAAAACCCAATGGGGTACCTCAAGTTGCAAGTGAGCTCTGTTTGTGGGGAGGAATTCAGGGAGAACCCGGGTACAATTCCCACAAGCGACGATTCCCCCTGGGCCAGCTCCTGTGCCTCTCGGAGCGAACGTGGGCGGACCCGAACCGTTAAACGGATGGAGAAAGACCCGGTGAATTTACCAAAACAAAAAAATTAACTCAAATGCCGTTAATACCGGTTCGAAGTTTGATTGTATTCCTTAGCTTGTGTGGGAGCTCTCTATTTTCCTTCAATTCTCCGCTTGAGTCTATTAGCTATAGGCCTTTTTGCATGAATCGAACCACTCAGCTATAGACAACATATGCTGATTTTTATCTCATTTTGTGATAATCCTTTGCTAGTTAAGGTAAAATTAGGTAGATGTCATGCACATTCCTATAAAACTACAAATTTTCACGTAAATTATAGAATTTAACCATTAGAAACCGGTACGGTGCATACATTGTGGATCAGTTAAGACACCATATATAGTGATTATTATTATTGTACACCCACACTCAACCAAGAGACGTACATAGACCCAACATTACAAGTTTCAATATTTTGAGAACATATATATATGAAGAAGACGTTAAAACTTAAAAGTTAGGCCATAAATCCATAATGCAGTGCTCTATCTCTCCAGTTAATTACTTGATTGCCAAGTACGTTTGACTATCTAGCACAAATTATAAAACAATTATTATTAATTAATCCATGCATCATGCACGGTGCACCCAAGTCCTCCTACGACTAATTGTATACCAGACAAAACAAGGCTGCTGCAAATTGCACCCAATGCCAACTCACCATCTCAGCCAAAGTTTGACTTTTAGGCCATTCTTTGACCCTTTTTACTTTTGTGTATCTATATATACCCTAGCTACAATCTTAGTAATCCATTCTCAAGAAACCAAGAATCAATAGAGCTTCAAAAGCCTTAGTCTTAGCCTATTCGTTACCATCAATATAACATTATTATGGAGATTGTTGGTTTTAATAAAACCGCGATTTTGTTTCGTGTATTGTTGGTTGCTATTGGTGCAACGTTAGTACTAGGACAAGGCACAAAGGTTGGGTTTTATGCGACGTCTTGCCCGACCGCGGAGTCGATTGTGAAAGCGACGGTGAAGTCGCATTTTCAATCGGACCCTAAGGTGGCCCCGGGGTTGCTGAGAATGCATTTTCATGATTGTTTTGTTCAGGGCTGCGACGGCTCCATCCTCATTGATGGGTCCGGCACCGAGAAAACGGCCGTCTTTAACCAAGGGTTGAGAGGGTACGAGGTGGTTGACGACGCTAAGAAGCAGCTCGAGGCCGCCTGTCCTGGGGTAGTGTCTTGTGCTGATATCCTGGCTCTTGCTGCTCGTGATTCGGTTGTGTTGGTAATGATTTTTTTTTTTTTGAGATAATGTGGAATGGATTATGTTGTTGTTTGATTGACACTAATGTTTTTCATGCAGACTAGTGGGCTAACTTGGGCTGTACCAACGGGACGTAGAGACGGGAGGGTTTCCTCCGCCGCCGATGCGGCTAACCTGCCGGGATTTACAGATTCAGTTGACGTCCAAAAGCAGAAGTTTTCTGATAAAGGCCTCAGCGCTCAAGATCTCGTTACCCTTGTTGGTAAGCATAAAACAAATACCGTACATCACAACTCACAGTTTTCCTCCTAAATTAAAGTAAAATGAGAAGAAAAACTGCAAGTTTTGATAGATTTTAGGACTTAAATCTATTTATTAATTCATGCTCAAATTGAGATATTAAGTTGAAAAAGAACGAAAATACACTTAATCGTCGTGGGACCAAAATTGACTGATCTAGTATAATCTAACAGATTGTACCAAGTACTATTAGCTCTTATCACTTATCGCATAATACCTAACACAACTATAAAAACACATATTATTTGTATTAGGTGGACACACCATAGGAACAACGGCTTGCCAGTTCTTCAGCTACAGGCTATACAACACATCATCTGCCACCATTGACCCATCAATCGACCCATCTTTCCTTCCCACGCTCCAATCGCTCTGCCCGCAAGGCGGCGACGGCACCAAGCGAGTATCCCTCGACGACGGGAGCGAAACCAAGTTCGACACCTCGTTCTTTTCGAACCTCCAAAAGGGCCACGGGATTCTTGAATCCGACCAGAAACTCTGGACCGATAGTTCGACGAAAACGTTTGTGCAGCGTTTTCTGGGCATCAGAGGGCTGCTGGGGCTGACGTTTAGCGTGGAGTTCGGGAAGTCCATGGTGAAGATGAGTAACATCGGAGTTAAAACTGGGAGCGATGGTGAAATTCGCAAAGTTTGCTCCGCTTTTAATTAACTGATGATAGATTAAAGTGCATATATGCATGATGTTATCTTTTTTTTTTTTTTCTTTTTTGTCTTGTTGTCATTGCTATCATATCATATCAGCGCAAGCTGCAAATGTATTGGTTCCAGTAAAGTCCTTATCTGATAAAGAAGAGATCAGATAAGAATAGATTTTACCAATGTTGTATGGTGCTTACATTTATTAAGTAAAACTCATTTTCAACTTCTAAATGCGGAATAATTCCTAAACCATATGATGATTGGATGGCAACTAGACATACTTGAGCAGGAATAATGGCAACTAGACATACTTGAGCAGGAATAATCTATTTCACAATTTGTTGAATTGCATACATATATACTTCTTAATTTTGCCAGCTTAATTTTGTCTCTTGAAAATATCACTTTGTCCGAGTTTGAGTCAACTACGTCAGAAGGTAGAGCTGTTTAGTACAATCACAATGATGGTTGGGATAACCGGTCCATTCATGCTCGGGGGATCGACTGACCTATCAATCAACTTAAAAAATGACAAGATGTAGCGTTTGTTATAATTGTGTTAGAAGGTAGCTAGAGCCATTTAGTATAGTCACAATGATGGTTAGACTGATCGACCCGTTCATACTCAAAAGGATTATTGATTGACCTACTGTTCAGTTGAGAGGATGATACTCAAAAGGATTATTGATTGACCTACTATTCAGTTGAGAGGATGATAGAATGTATAGAATTTGTTATAACTGTTGTTGTCAAGTATATATATATATATATATATATATATATATATATAAGAGTTAATACCACAAATGGTCCTCTGACTATTGGGCTAGTACTCCTTTTAGTCCTTGACTTTCAATTTGACCACAAATGGTCCTCTGACTTTCATTTTTGACCACAAATAGTCCTCTGTTAAAATTTCTGTTAAATAGGTGTTAAATCTAGGGGTAATATCGTCAAATTGATTAATATTATTATGATTACTTCTTTTTGATAATTATATGACAACATAATTAATTTTAAACATTAAGTTAATAAATATAAAAACAAAATGGACATGACAAATTACATAAATGAACAAATTAAATAAAAATTCATGATTAATGTTCGCAATTTGTAATTGATTAATTATATTAATTCAACGGTGGCAGCCTTCAGTTATGTCCCAAACAAAATGTTTGATCGATTAATGAAGAGTGAAAACTATTAATCGGCCATGTATGAACAACCATGAAAATGATGGAAGCAAGGTTTTTGAAAAAAAAAATTCTTCCATTTTAATCTGTTGGTTAAATTAAAACAGATAGCTCTAATATTAAATCTTCATTTTGTACTCATAATTACGAGATATAAGGTGTATTATCTTTTTATTTAGGAGTATTTATATTTGTTAATTGTTTCAATTATGCTTGTTGGTGAAAAATTCTAAACATTTTTATTTTATGACCATTATATATCAATTTGACAATAATACACATATTTAACAGAAATTTTAATGGATGACTATTTGTGGTTAGAAATGAAAGTCAGAGGACCATTTATGATCGAATTAAAAGTCAAGGACTAAAAGGAGTATTACCCCAATAGTCAGAGGACCATTTGTGGTATTAACTCTATATATAACTACCTCAGTGTCTAAATTATGTTAGATCTCTTTGTTACCGTTAAGAGTCACTTTAGTCTATAAATACTACCTCAATGTACTGAAAAGGGATATGGAACTTTCCGTAATCCTTTGGCTCACTCCTAATGAACAAGAATACTGTCTTCTATGCTGTGTTCAATGCGGGCATTTGGTCTAGTGGTATGATTCTCGCTTCGGGTGCGAGAGGTCCCGAGTTCGATTCTCGGAATGCCCCTTTAACATTCTATTTTTCTTCTTGCAGTTGCTATGTTCTTATTTTTTTCGCCATACAATCTATGTGGAAAGAATATAAATTCATGGGAGGAACTGAAAGCAAGAAATCCAGTTTCTTCTTTTTCTACATTGAATGACTCGATCTTTAATTACACCAACGTTTTAAACCCATCCATCTTTCACCTTACAACCCAAGAGCCCCAAGAGGCGTCTTTCCCTGCCCAGCTTCAAAGTAAAAGATCAGCATCGCCAACATCGCAATCCTCGCATGCTTAATCTCCGCAAGCTTTAATCTCTCCAGCTTCTCGGTATCCGGGATATACTCCCCATTCTTAAGCGTCCCAGCGAATCCCAGCGGGTCGAAGAATTTCCCGCCCGGGTATCCCTGCTCGCCGGTGGCGTTGCTGAAATTCTCCGCCGTTCTCGACCACGGCGTGGCCCACTCCACGGATTGCGAGTCTGGGTTGAAGAAATCCACCCATCTCTTGCTCTCAACCCACCCCATGAGGAGGAGCTGTGTGCCCAGGAGTGAGCCGAAGGAGAAGGGAGCGATGGCGCCCGGCTGAGCTCCGGCCTCGAACCATGGAACGCCGCTCCAGGCTTGGCCCACGAAGATGCCGACGACTGCCGCCATTGCCCACCGGCCGTGGATTAGCTCCGCTTCTCTGTACCATTTCAGAAAAGCTGGGTCTTTTCCGAGACCCAATGGGTCGAAACCGTAGTCCCCTGGCAGCCTGCAATCCACAATTCAACACACAATTAGGGCAAAATTTCTGTATCCGTAGTTCAAATTATTTGTTTATATATACTGAAACAGTTAACTATAGATACAAAATGTGTTAACTGAAAGTACAGAATTTTTGTAGTATTAGGTTCACAATGCAATATAAACATTTTTGTAGTATTAGGTTCACAATGCAATATAAACTATGGTTATAGTATAACAATTGCACAATTAGCAACTACAATTCATAACTAATAAGATAACTGACTTAATAATCACAAATTTAGATGTTTAAAGCCCTGGTTTGAGCCAATAAACTATAAACAAGTTGGTTTAGCTAGTCCATTGCCGATTAAGATTATAAAACGAGATTTGCCCAGAGTCAAACTGGTAAGATGATTGACTTAATAACCATAATTTACAAGTTCAAGACCCTAGTTTAAGCCCGTAAGCTATAAAAAAACAAAAGCTGGTTTAGCTCGTCGGTTAAGATTATAAAACGAGATTTGCTCATAGTCAAACTGGTAAGATAATTGACTTAATATGACAATTTACAAGTTCAAGACCCTGGTTTGAGCCAATAAGTTATAAACAAGCTGGTTTAGCTGGTTCATTGCCGGCTAAGATTATAAGACGAGATTTGTCCAGTGCAATTAATGCGGGCTCTAAAAAAGGAGAAAAGATTGGAGCAGGAAAACTTACGAGCCATCTAGCCATTCAGGGTCGACCAAGTTGCCGCCACCCCTAACACCAGGGAGCCAAGATTTCTTGGTAGCGGCAGCAGCCACCACAACGAACCTCTTGGGAGCAGCAGCAGGCGCAGCCACGGCGGCTCTTGCCGGCGCAGCCAGCAAGGCCTGGTTCTTGCCGGAAGTCAAGAAGGAGGAGCTCAAGCCGTGTAGCACAGCAGCAGATGTGGTTGCCATGTCTTCTGCCTCTTCTTGTTTCTCCTCCGAGTGGATCTAATTAATGGAGAGTGAAAGCGATGAACAAGAGATATGTTAGTTGGGTTGATATATGGCTGAGAGAGGTGCAGGGAAAATAAAATGCTTGCCGCTGAGAGGAGCCAAGTAGGATGAGTGAAATCTAGGAAGGAAATCTTTCATCTTTAGTGGATAGATTTCAGACCAATTAAATGGAGATATGCATATCTATCTCACTTCTTTGGCCCCACCACTTCCATCCACTTGACTCACTTCACCTCCTCTAGTTTTATGATACACAAGTAACTACTAACTCCTATGATCCAAAAAATAAAAAAAAAATCAGTCGTGAAAGAGTGACCGAGTTGATGGAGAAAGATTATCGTATTAAAAAATTACGATTTTGAACACTTGATAAGTAATTTGGTAATGTAATTGTAAGATAATGATATTAAAATTTGGTTTCAAAGACATTATAGGATAATGATATCAAGCTAATATTCTATTTAAGGTTTCTTAGGTAAGTATCATCTTCTACATAGATGTGCACATTTGAAGGCCATCACCTTAATGTAGTTAAAAAGTGCACTGCTAATAGAACAGTTGGGTTGAAACCTTGCTTTTTTATATGTGCTGTGTTAAAGAGTTATAAGTTGTATATTTCTAATAAGAGTAAAAGTTTGCAGACACGTACAACTTAAAAAAATAAAATACAAATTAATGGTCAAAAGATTTTGTGGTCTAATGGCACCCAATTTACACTCCTATATAGACGGGTTTGGTTAAGCTATTCGGTGGTGAATAATTTGTCTAAAACAACTTAATACTAATTTGAATGGGCCGAAAGCCCATTCCCTCAACCGTGTGAAAACATTTAACTTGTTTAATAGTGTTGTGGTTATGGCATCTTGGCCCAATAAAGGTATCCGAAATCAGATCTTGGCCCAATAAAGGTATCCGAAATCAGATCCATGTTAACAATTTCAAAACTCTATAGGCAAATTATTATGTGGACCATAATAAAATGTACATTTTTAATGTACTAAATGTACATTTTTTTGTACTGAATGTACATTATTTTTATATTGAATGTACGTTATTTGATAGTATGGTCCACACAGCTGTGTGAACCATGATCCACCCAATAATGATTGAACTCTATATGTTCAATAGCATAACACAATTTTTGAATCTATATAATAAAATTATGCTTTAATAGTTAATACTAAAATATTAAATATTAACTTAAACAACATCTAGAATTGGAAATTATATAAAAATTTAAAGAATCAAAATACAATTTCACAAATTCACAACTCACAAAGTATCACCTTAGCTCCAAACTCCCAAATCAATTTATAAAATCATAGAGAAACGACGTTGTTTTGAGTGATTTGAACGATTTAGGGTTATTTCACTTAAAAATGACGTCGTTTCAAGCAAAATGACCCATTAAAAAAATAACATAATGACTAATCGGCCGAATGGTGCCTAGTGCCTAAACGCTCGCAATTTTTGCAACCATAGTCATAATTAAAAATCACACCAATGCCTCAAAATGAGCAATTAGATGGGTAAAACATAATTCTCATATATTTTTTCAATTAAGACTGTTGTATAGGAGCTCTTGGTATGGTTAATTTATTCCATGTGATTCGTACTTAAGTAAAGTCCAAACATACTAAGAAACCCAAAATTTCCAAGCATAGTGAAGTGCCCTCTTAACCACAAATGATAACAACTCTATTTTTGTAGTTAGAATTTCTTTATCGAAACTATGTTAAAATGTCAATTCAATTATTAAGCATCTATCAAATTCAATTGATCATAAAAATATGAATTTCAACTCCAAACATAAGAATCTCTCACCATTTTTTAACATAAAGTAAACCGTGATAAATTCTTTTATTCCCCATTCAATTTTATGTGTTTGATTAGATTAATAATGTTTGATTAAAGTTATTTTTAGTTCAATTTATAAAATTTTTATATTTAAAAATTACATTAAAAATATTATTAAATAAAAATAAAAAATTATAAATAATTTTAAAATATATTTAATTAATGAATAATAAACATAACGACTAAATATGAAATAATTATTAAATTAATTTAGCATTATGTTTTGGGGATTGGAGCCTCCACCGAAAAGGAAAAAAAAAATGAAAGGCCATCATCCATACACCATAATCATATGGCCACAACTCATACGTACACATCAAATCATGTCCCCTTCACGTATTCCCCAGCACTCCTTCATGGGGTCCCCACCATACCTTTTTACATAATTATATTTTAATTTCGTTAATATCTTAATAGCATGTCAAGACCTAGTAGTTTAGTGCCTGTTGTTCTTCTATATGGAAGGTAGTGAGCTTAAGCTTCAATGAGAGTGATATTGACTCTTTGTACTTCAGTAAGTTAAAAAAGTAATTATAAACATATAATATCGTCTCACATTAGACATACAATTTCATACAAGATTTATTTATATCTTATTTTTCATTACACGTATTCTTATTTTATTCATCAATTTTAACGTATTCATTAATTATTAATTTTGAATTTTACAATTATACTATTTGAACATAAACTAGTAAAAGAATAAGCAATATGCTTTTTTTATATGCACCATGGCATCATCATCATTTCATCCATCATTAATCTTTATTTGCATGCTTAATTTGAAGGATCTAAGCAAAAGCAGCATGGGTTCTTTTTATATTATAGTTTTTTCTTATATGTCTCCTCTTGTATTCCAAAGGAGAGTGTAGATTTATGTAATACTTTCTGTTTGGTTAATGTGATCAGCTGGTTAATTAGCACAATATATTAATACCTTAAATGGGTAAATAGCAAATGTCTCGAGTTTTACAAGTGTAGATAAGTTTAGATGACTATTGCAAGCAAATTTGAGTTAATACATCATTCTCTCGATGATTAATACTTTAAACGATAGTAACAACTAGTGTCTCGAGTTCTACAAGTGTAGATAAGTTAAGATGACTCTTGCAAGTGAAGTTGAGTTCATAAATAATTAGTCTCTTTGACAACATCGATTTGTGTTAGCTATTCAAAAGACTAATCATTAGACATAATAGGATGTATATGTTGTTTGAGTTGCTCGACCATTCAAGTTGTTTTATAACCCTCTTACTATAGTCTCGAAACAAAAAATTAACATGTCTAATACTTTAGCATCCAATGTTACTAATACAAAAAAATGGTAAATATTAATTTTTTTTAAAATACTAATATACCACTATAGTTCAAAACCAAAACTAAATTTTCTTGTGTCAGAATGATTAATCGAATAAATGAAGCATAATTATTATATTTAAAGGTCAAAGTCGTTGCACATATTTTTCTAATGCAATTTACATTTTCTCGTATGATTTCCAAACTATATATTATTCATGAATGAAATATAACCAATATGCACCTCAAATTTTTATTTACAAAAAGCTATCCTACTTTCTATGAAGGATAGATCTTAGAAAATTTAAATTTTAGAACAAAAAAAGAAAATTTAAATTTTCAAGTATACATTTACAAATTACAAAACCTAATTCCTTGCCCCACCACGTGTCCCTTCCACGTTAACATCATACCCGATTCTATCCCCGACCCGACCCATAAATAAATCATTTTAAAAAATCCATCTTCATTTCATTATATATAAACCTTAAAAGACTCAAAAAACTACCATAGACCACAGTTTCTTGCGCCAACTTGTTTCCGGCCTATAATTCCGACGACAAAATCTCTCCTTTCCGATCAAAAATGGCAATGGGCTTGAACGCATTCGGGCCCGTAGTGCTGGGATTGCTTACCCTCTGGGCTGTAACCGCGGATTCCGCTCACCATTCGGCGCCGGCGCCGGCGGTGGACTGCAACAGCGTAGTTCTGAACCTGGCGGACTGCCTCTCCTTCGTGACCAACGGGAGCACGACGACGAAGCCGGAAGGGACCTGCTGCTCCGGGCTAAAAATGGTGCTGAAATCCAACGCGGAGTGTCTCTGCGAAGGCTTCAAGAACAGCGCCCAGTTGGGAGTGGTCCTCAATGTCACCAAGGCCTTGTCTCTCCCCGCCGCCTGCCACGTCTCCGCCCCCTCCGTCAGTAACTGCGGCTGTGAGTATATTACAGGCCGGAAATTATATTTTCCGGCCCTTTCTTGGACTAATAACACTTTAGTGAGACTGTCTCAGTGGTGTATTGGTCGAATCTTTGATTAATGGGTGAAATCTTTGACCTCATTAATTCAACCTGTCTCACGGGTTGAGACTAATGAGACGGTCTCGCATACGTTTTTGCGAGATTTGATAAAATGCACGGGAATAAGGGATTTCATTAAAAAGTTGAATCTTTTTTGGTTATTTGCATCTTTCTTGTAAGATACTAATTAAGATGTTTTGTTCTTTTCTTTTTTTTTGTGTGTGGATAATATACAGTGAGCAGTGGAAGCATTTCTTCTCCGGGTGAGTCATAATAAACTATCCTTAATGTGGGTCTCAAAAGGATCATTAATTGTTGAAAACTTTGGTTAAAGATGAAAGTGAAAGTGGATATTGTTCTTCAGTAATCTTTATGCTGCTATTTGACTTCTTGTTTTAGTTTGGTTTTGTTAATCAAATCAAACTGGTTAACGTTAGGTCATTAAGCATAGATTTGTATGTGAACCTGATTTTATCAGAGCCAAATACTATGCATAGTCCCAAATATTACATGATTAGCCATTTAGCCCTACAAGCTGCCTTGTTGGTTCGACCAATCATCTTAAAGTCTTGTTCTAGTAGCAATGTAGGATTTGGGACAGAGACCCTGAACCCACTGAGACCTGGGGTCATTGAAAGACCTTGATCGATCAGAAAAACTGAAGAATTCAAGTAAACGTAGCCTAGCATCTCAAGCATTTTTCCTTAACATTGTTACTCCATAGTATTAGAGAGACCATTGCTTTTGTCATTAATGGTAATGATTTCATTTCCACTACATCTTCAAATCCATATGATCCAATTAGATGTTTGAAACTAGTCCCACCAGTCAAAGAAGTAATGGAAGCAGTGGGGCCTAGCATGCCTGATGCCCTGCATCATTGCAAGAAATGATAGCAATTCTCAGCAGGCTGACACTGTTTTTTTATGGTCAATACTCTTATTAACGCTATACTGATACTAGTTCAACATTGGGCCAATTTATCAGCCATTGAGATTGCCAGAAATTCTTCCCCTATTGGGCCAAGAAGTTCATAAATCATAACATTATCCATTTTCTCAATCGTTGCAGCTCACTCCCCCTCGGCTTCACCCCCAAGCACGGCCGCAGATGCTCCTATCGGGGCTGCAGGCGCTCCTACTACGTCTGTAGGAGCTAGGGAAACTAGCCCGGCACCATCTCCAGGAAGCTCGGGTTCTTCTGGGCTCGCGCCCGTTGGATTCTTGGCGTTTATGCTGCTCGTTGTATCGCTGTTGCTCTGAGGGGATATGATGTGGTGATTCTTGAGATGAAGAGGGGTCAGCATGCCGGGCAAGAGTTGTTATGATGTTATAGTAGTGTAGTAGCTGTGGGCTGTATTTCATGTTTGTGTTGATTAATGATTATTATTGTTGTTGTTGTTATCATTATTGTTGTTATGACAGTAGAAAGCAGTGTTTGCTGGTCCCTTTGGTCTCAGGTTTTGAATTGGAATGAGATATACTTTGTTCTTAGTTCAAATGGTACTTTGGCCTACTTATCTCAGATCTAACCAATCCCCTGGATTGTCATATTCTTGGTGTAATATCTGTTGGAGTTAATTACTGAAATGGTTATTTGACTAACTGAAATTTTTATTTGACTATAGTGAAATTATCAATTTGGTCTTTGATTTTTTTCTTTTATCAATTAAGTTCTTCAAATTTAAAATTTTTAACCAATTTAATCATCAGTTTGTTTTGCCGTTAGACATCCGTTAACTCGGAACCAAATTAGTATTGCTGTTAGACATCTGTTAACTCAGAATCAAATTAGTAATTTATTGTGCATGATTCGAATCAACACATTCCACAATTTATTCCCCCACCCTTTTCCAGAACAAGCTAAGATCGGTAATGTGACTTTAGTTAGTGATTCAAATTTATAAATATATTTTGCCCAGAATCAATGCCATTCCGGTTGAACAAAATGAGTTCTTTTTAAGGAAGATGGATGGTTTACATTATTAAGTATGGTAAATTTCTAACGGCTAAAACACATGCATGTCATTCTCGTACAAGTCTCACAAAGATAACAAATTGATGAGCTGCCAAATGTCGTGACATGCAACAAACACGTGTTCCACTAGTTCTTATAATTGCGACTGAAAACTGAATTATTGGATCACTGATGTAAATGTATTTACTAGGAAAAAAATGTGTAATTTTATATTGATGAATAGTTAATAGATGTAGTACAAAAGGTTGTAGTAGATTACATATGTGACTGCGATATATGGTCGACCCAAATATTAATAGAAGTGAAAGCATAAACTTTACCCTGTGACCCGTTGAATTGCAGAATTGAACTCAAGACCTCTCACACCCAAAGTGAGAATCATACCACTAGACCAAATGCCCTCATTAATATATATTTTGAATCCTTAACACACAGGTTGGGAGCTCTATTATTTATACTGGAGATGCAAGGAACACCATGATGGTAAATTGCTAACAAGGTTGACGTGACATCCTCTGGTTGGACACTGAGGTCGATCACGTACGCCGCATGTTGGTAGCTAATGTAATGGCGGATGAAGTGGTGGCGGAATTGATTTCTGCTAGTGACGGTGCTCGACCCCTAGAACCATTTTCCTAATCTGTAGGTGTGTTTGGAAAGGACTCGTGGACTTAGTATCTGGATTATTAGGTTAATAAAACTACTATATAACACCATCATGCATAATGTAGGATAGAAAAATGCTTAATGAACATATATAAATGAGAATGAAATTATATAATCAAAATAAAAGTAGAAACACATAGATATTATAACTACTATGACAAATGAATAAAGACAAAATTGAAAAAAAAAAAGAAAAAGAAAAATTAGAAGTGTACAAGAAAGAAACCACAATGTACATAAATGTTAACATGATAACATCAAATGTGACAATTAACTAAATAGGTTAAGATAGGGCTTAATTGACTTTTAAAAATGGAACATATATTGTGAATAATGGAGCCCAAAAGTTGCTCTGTACTGCCTAGATCTAGTTATTTCCTTGGACTAGTCAATGTGGCCTAGGCCTAGCATGCCATTCGATCATGTGTCCTTAGTCATAATTTATCACTGGGAAACATCTCGGGCAAATGGGTGACATAGTGACATGCAAGATAAACAAATGGCCAACATGCAAGAAAGCTGTTTTCCATCTGTTCTAATATTATAAAGCAGTACTGTACTGAACATGAATAGGCATGCAATAACGTATTATATATGGTTTTCTCTTCTTCTATTCTTTTTTTTTTATAATTAAGTTCAATCAAATTTGGTCACTCTTTGGCATCTTATTTCCTTGTGTGTTTTCATCATCTGCAGATATCCAACATGGCTTCCACCTTGCTCAAGAACATCCCTGCGAAAGACTTCATAGTGCCCCCTCAGAAGCGAGCCGTGGATTTCTCAGCTGATAAAAGAATCCCAGTAATCGATTTAGCAGCTCACAACCGTGCCGATTTAGCCCAGCAAATCATCAAATCCGCCAAGGAATTCGGGGTTTTTCAGGTCAGAAATGTCTATATATGCAGTGCATATATATTCATATGATTTCTGATTTGTGATGCATTTTAATTTGCAGGTGAGAAACCATGGAGTGTCAGAGAAGGTGATGGAGGAAACGATGAATTTGTACAAACAAGTGTTTAACATGGGCGATGAGGAAAAGGCAATGCTTTACGGTGAAGGATCTAACAAAAACTGCAGAATCCATGCTGGTGGGGATTATTATCTCAACGCAGAGTACCGCAGCTGGAGAGAGATGCTTATTCAACCTGTTTCTCCCATGGATGATGAATCCATGCAATCAAAACCTTGGCTTGAAAAGCCTGCCGGATACCGGTGAGTCTACAATTGATTTCATTCCCAATTTCTAATCATTTATATATATGAGTGCAACCCCAACTAAGTTAGTCATGCATTCTGTTAGTTTAATAATCACAAGGTTACAAGTTCTGACTCCGAATGAAAATTTCCTATTGATTTTCATGATTTGAGCTGAACATTTTTTAGGTTTAGTTCCATGACAATTTACCCTTAAGATAAGTCACTTGCGTGAAAATTTGCTAATGAAATTAGGTCATCGGTGATCAAAAATTAAGTCGGAGGTACCAAATGTAACAAGAATTTGAAAGATGTGGGATCAAAAGTGAAAATAATTTGTTTGAGTGGAACAGTTATGAACAATTTAAACTAATTTATTTCATTGTGGTCGTTTGAGAACTTGCGAACTACTCAATTTAGTACATGAAATGCACACAATTTACCTCCAGACATCCATGAACATGCTGAAGTATATTGTGCATTCATGTAACAGATTGCGTGCACTCATGCAGTTTTCACAGTCTCACCTATATATATATAGCTAGCAATTGAAGAAAAATTGACATTAGCAGCATGAACTTGCAGAGAAATGGTGATTGCATATACAACAGAAATGAAGATGCTGGGACTGAGGATATTGGATCTGATCGGTGAAGCTCTGGGAATGGAGGCCGGATATTTCGAAAGAAACAATCTCACTCAAACTCTGAATATCGTGGCAAACCATTATCCTGTTTGTCCCGACCCAAGTTCCACCATGGGATCAGCTCCCCATTACGACCCAAACCTCATCACCATACTTCACCAGCAACTCTTTGGTCTTCAGATCTTCAACAATGGCCAATGGCTTGGCGTCGAGCCTCTTCCTCATGCGCTTACTATCATGGTGTCTTCTCAGTTACAAGTAAGAGATTAAAAAGATGATGTTTTTACCAGTTTTTTCACTTTTAATCCCACGATTATGGATTTATTTTCACATTTGATAACTGATTATTAATTTTTTACTTTTAAATTCTTGTCAAATTTAGTCCTTTTAACCTAATTTCAAGATGACTTAACTTAAAGCTAAGGGTAAAATTGTTATTTATTATCATTATTTTTAAAAAGCTTCTCAAGAAAGGGATCAGAAATAACAATTGACCATTTCCACATTTGGTACAGTTAATGTTTTTTTTACATTTGATCTCATGACTTTTTAAATTTTTGTCACATTTAGTCTGACCAAATTTCATATTTGATAAAATTTCAACAGTGACTCATTTAAAGGTAAAATTGTCATTTTTATTAATTTTTCTTTAATAATTTTTAGAAATGACTAAAAATGACAACTTTATCATTTAAGATAAGTCACTTGTCTAAAATTCAGTCACCATTTTCCCTTAATCGAAAATTAGAACCAAAAAAAAAAAAAAATAAACTCAATGTTTTTATGCTTTTTAGTGGATCATAATTGGATTTTGTTGCAGATTATCAGTAACGATGAGCTGAAAGGTTGTAAGCATCGTGTGGTGACAAATTCGAGCGCTGCCCGGGTATCCATTGGGACGTTCATCGGACCTTCCCTTGACGCGGTGGTGGAGCCTGCCGCGGGGGCGGCGCCAGTGTTCAGGCCTGTTCAGTACAACGAGTTTCTTCAACAATACGCTTCAAACAAAACTGAGTCTGACGTCGTAGGTTTCTGCAAAATTCAACCTTAAAATCTGCTCTGTGTGTTTGTGTTATCCTAGGTTTTAATCATTTCATTTCAATAATAATGGCCAATGATCATGTAAGGCCACTTTGTGTAATAAATTCTGCAGAAATTTGAAAATCTTACAACATACATTTCTTGGGTTGAATAGAGTTTTTCCACTTCTAGTCCACATTTGGTCTCAGACTATTGATTTTTCATATTTTGTCTTACATTTGGTCCTTCCGACCTTATTTTTGGTCATCCGTGACAAAAGTTCCTCCTCGAAAAGTTTAGGAAAGAATAATTGAAATGACAATTTTGCCCTTTAAGGCAAGTCACCACCCGAACCATAATCATGACCGGAAATTAGATCAGAAGTACTAAATGTGACAAAGATTTACAAAAATTGTAGATCCATTAATAGTACCAAATGTGGAAATTGTTCCATTGGTGTGGAACCAAAAGTGAAAAAAAAACTCGGTTTCATGTTTGGTGATGGAAGTAGGAATGAAGGTTCATCATCTCGGGCCAGACAGCTCGTCTGGCCGGATATTTGAAGTGGAATCGGCGATGATCCATTCGGTGTTAGGATTGTGGTGGTGGGTGTGGATGAGATCTGCCCGGAAAGTTTCTTCCTTCTGCCACTCCTCCCACTTCTCAGCCAAGCCATCGCCGTCTAGCATCCGTACAACTTCAGACATCTTGGGGCGCTCCAATGGCGAGTTTTGTGTGCAGAGAAGAGCTACCTGGATTAGCTGCTCCACTTCTTCTTCAACAAAGTCTCCTTGAAGATCTATGTCTACTAATGTCTCATATTTCTTGTCCTTTAGCAGCCCTTTCACCTAAAATTCTCGAAAAAAGTTAGTTCTGTAAGCATGTGTTCCGTCTCAGCTAAAAATTTTCTGGTAAACGCTTGCTTACCCAGTCGAGCAGCATGACATCATCATCGTTGGCAAGGCGGGCAAGATCGAAGGCCCTCTGCCCGGTTATGATCTCCAGAAGCATAACTCCATACCCAAACACATCCGTTTTCTCCGAAGATTTACCCGTTGAGAGATATTCAGGAGCTATGTGCCCGATTGTACCTCGAACAGCGGTGGTTACATGAGTGTCCTTGTAATCCATGAGCTTCGCGAGCCCAAAATCACCCACCACGGCTTCAAACTCCTCGTCCAGCAAGATATTCGCAGCTTTCACATCACGATGAATAATCTTCGGGTCGCAATGGTCGTGCAAATATGCCAGCCCTCTTGCAGCTCCAAGAGAAATGTACTTCCTCTTTGCCCAATCGAGTGGTGTATCTGTGTCTCGTCGCTCTACAACGACATGAACAGCACAACTTCCCGATATTAAGCTAAACTATAGAAGGTTTCTATCCTCTAGCAAGAACTTGAACTAAATTTAGTAGCAAAAAAGAGTTCATAATTCAGCTAAATTTAGTGAACGATAAAAAGAAAGAAGAATTTTTCTCAAAAAAAAAAAATTGTTATGCAAAATAGAGTTTGGCTGTGCCTCGTCTATGTTTCTCGGGCACCTAAATTCATTTAGAGGATATCGTTGTCTGAATTCTAATAATGGAAAGATTCTTAGCGTGTTCCATGTATACTAACTACAGAAACAGAGAATATTCGGGAACGAGAAGAAGTACCTCTTAAACGTGATGCAACGCTTCCATTTGCCATGTACGGGTAAACAAGCAATCGCTCTGTTGGTGTCATGCAAAAGCCGAGTAAACGGAGAAGGTTTCTATGCACTGCCATACTGATCATTTCAACCTCGGTCTGGAACTGCATCTCCCCGCCTTGAGTGCGTTCCTCTTTTAGTCTCTTAACTGCAACTAAAGAGCCATCAGCCAAACGCCCTTTGTAAACCTTACCAAATCCACCTCTTCCAAGGATATTGCCGTTGCTGAAATTGTCTGTCGCGATTTGAAGTTCGCGCAACGAGAATTTCTTAAGCTGTCCAAGATGAACTTCGGGGTCTTCTTCAGCTGCAAAATAAGTAAACAAGAGAGAACACAGTAATATATAACCGCTTAGGGTTATGAACTCTTTTCACATCGATAGCTTTTAACGTACTAACCGGGAACATCAAAGAAATAGACGTCAGGTTTCCTTCGCCGCCACCAAGCAAGCAAAATTGCAGGACCTGCAAACAGAAGAGCAGCACCCGCAGCTACTCCTCCCGCTATGGCCCCAGTTTCGCTGTTCCGTCCTGCAATATTAATCGAGTTTTCATAAAATTATATGCCTTCTCTTTGGGAGAGTTACAATGGCCACTGGAATTCTAAACTTAAAGTAGTTTCTAAAATGTAACAGAGGTGGTTTTCACAAAACGGGAAAATCACTGCAGATCCTAGAGAGTTAAGCGAAACAAATGAGCATATCAGACTACAAAAGTTGGGAAGACTAAGAAAAACGATTTCAACAAACCTGAAGAAGAAGAGGGAGTTGGAGAAAACGGAGGAGGCGGGGAAACCGGAGGAGCTCGCAATCCGGGATTACTTTGAAAACTGAAACGTAGGAGCTTAGCCATCAAGAATTATGAACTAAAGACTAGTGAAATTGAAAGGGGGAAAAGAATTCGCCAGACAAACCTGATAGGAGTGAAAAGTGAGAAGGAACCATTCACGGGGATTTGTCCTTGCAAACGGTTAGAAGAGAGATCACTGCATTTGAATGGTGATGACTATTAGTTCCCATAGAGAAGTAAAACTTGGAGGCGTGAAAAGTTAACCCATTTTTTACTTACAGGACTTGAAGTGTAAAAACTGTCGTTAAAGACATGGGAATACCTCCATTCAATGTGTTGTTGTTGAGCCTCCTTCAAAATTTCCCGAAAGAAAAAAGGTATTAGGATGCACAAAACAATCACAGAGCCAGGACTGAGCTAATTACATACTACTCGGCGCACACTTTCTCTTTAGGTAGTTAAAACATCGATCACCACTCATAGTCTAGTCTACGGCAACATCAGAAGAATTCAAGTTCAATTTTTTATGCACTGCAAACCACTTCGCTAGAAAAGTATGCTTTTGCATATTTCATAAGCTACAATCTTTAGAAATCAATGGATATGAGAAAAGGATCATGAGAGAAATGCAAATTCAATACCTCAAGGATACCCCATCACCATGGTTGAACCATAATGGTGAAATGTTTATCAGATGGCACATGACTGATTGCTCAATTTTCGGTCTTTGAATACTAAAACTTCACTATTAACAGCACTATACTCAGCTTAAGTACACGTCATAGTTTACCCCCCCAAAGTTTCATGTATCCAAGATTACCGTAGAAAACTAAAAATATAACCCAACTTGTACACATAATTCAACACTCCACATTATCTTCTATTCAGGTATATGTCACTAGAGTCATAAAAAAATTTAGCAAAATCCAACCGAAAGGCAGGGAGAGGCAACTCATACAGGAAACGCAGTTTCTGAAGATTGCCCAAGGAGTTGGGGATGGGACCAGTCAAGTGGTTCATGTAAAGATCCAAACTGACCAAGTTTGTTAAGTTCCCGAGTTCATTAGGAATTATTCCACTTATATTATTGCTGTAAAGCTCCCTGCAAACGTAACACAGTAAAAGCAATTTAGCACGAAAATCTGCAGAAGAAACAACATTTACACACTCCTAATCTCCACGAAACACATGTAAAAATTTCCCAAGTTTAAGTAATCCATTTAACACCATCAGCATAAATCTTCATCAAGTTGAAGCAAGCACGAAATGAGAATATTAATTATTAACACACAAAAGAAGAACTCACAAGTACTGCAAATTCGGAAGCAGACCAAGCTGCGGAACCAGTTGCCCCGTCAAATTCGCATTTCCCAAATCACTAGAAGCAAGCAATAACCAAGAATGACTATTAGCAATCACACCAAAGCAGAAACTGAGAAAAAAACCAAATTGATTATAACAGCAGATTACACTCTAGTAACACTGTTGTCTGGACTGCATGTAACATGAAACCAAGTGCAGGGATTCACAAGGGTTGAATCCCAGCTCTGCAGAACATTATTGGGATCATCCAAATTAGTCTTCAAAGCATTCAAGGCATCACCTGTAAAACATAAATGAGCAAACTAAATGAATTATAATTGTTGAGATAAACCAGAACAAGAATCCAAAAATAATGACAGATAGTAAATAAGACAATATTTAAGTGTTAAGCAATTAATTGTTAGTGTTTCAAAAAAAAAGAAAAAAAGA
The DNA here is from genome assembly GCF_003576645.1 of Ipomoea triloba. Lineage (NCBI taxonomy): Eukaryota > Viridiplantae > Streptophyta > Magnoliopsida > Solanales > Convolvulaceae > Ipomoea > Ipomoea triloba. The sequence continues at coordinate 27,484,633 of NC_044925.1, read as the reverse complement.
AGCAATTAATTGTTACAAGCCTCATGTTACCCTAAATAACACCTATAATCCCTCAGTAAATATAAGATATAAACAACAATCAATCTAGTTTGAACAGTGATAATTATTAGTAATCTTTTCACAAATTATGGAAGTGAAATGAAAAGGAAACCGGAAAAACACACCTTCGGCGTTGCCGGAGATTAATGGGAGCTGAAGAAAAGGCGATATTAAGCAGAAAAGAAGAGCCGAAGCCGATACCCAATTCATCCTTCTCTGCTAAAATCCCTGATTTCCCTTCATAAGCTCCGATAACTCTTCAAAAGAGCTAGTATACCCATGATTCTGAAGAGCAGAAGTACAGAACCGAAGAAAAAGATGCCAAAAACACAGAGAATTCTGAAATAGTGAGAGATTTCCTTGGAAAGTTTGCTCCTTTTTGCTCACTGGAAATTCAGAATGGCAGAAACCTCAGGGAGAGAACGAAAGGGGTAATCTCTTTGAGCAGAACAGCTATGAATATTCAACTGTCCGTGAGAGAAACGGTGTAGTCGTCGCAGAAGACCGAGAGAGAGCGAAATAAAGGAAGAACGGTCCTCCTTCCACAATTGCGCACTGTTGTCAATTCAATTCGAAACAGATCGTCAGTAAAACTACAAGAATTTTCGTTAAATTCCATCAAAATTATTGCAAAATTACAGGATTTCTTCCCCGTTTACGTGAATTATGGGACCAATGAATTTATTTATGATAAAATATGACTATATGAGTATGGCTTAGTGTGTACGAGTATTTGTTTGGTGATTTTTACGGCTTGCATAAGACAATGACAAAAGTCGTCCTTTCAAATCATCAAGTCAACACTGATTGTTGACGACTTCAACAGTCCATTAAAGATTATCATTGAGAATTTTTAGATTTTCTTTTTCTAAAAATATTACTTTTAACTCCGAAGTTATACTCTCTACTTTTACTTTTTCATACAAAAGTTTGATGTTGATACTTTTCTTTAAGACCTACAAAATGGATATAACCTATCATATCTTGTCACCTCAGGAGTAAAAGTGATGGAGTAAAAAATAGGAGTCCATGTAGTAAATGCAACATGAAAATAAGAGTCCATGTAGTAAAAGTGATGGAGTAGAAAATAGGAGTCCATGTAGTAAATTAAAAATAAGGTTCAAATTGACTACTAAATGCAACATGAAAATACAATTAAGCCACCAAGTAAAAAAAAAGTGCAATTAGGTCACTGAACACTCCAAATGTATGCAATTTCACCTGATAGCATGTCACAATTTATTTATTTATAAAATATTTTAATAATTTTTTAATTAAAAAAAACTGTTATAAAAAAAATACCGCCAGGGGTGGCCGCCGGCCAGGCCACTCCCCTCCTTCGTCGACCTGTCTTCATCCCCTGTTAGAGACGAAGACAAGGAGTCTTAGTCAGAGATGGCGTCTCCAAGTTGGAGATGAAGAACCAACAAGAGACAAAAGGAGGGGAAGGGGGTGGCCAGCAACGCCATCTCCGACGAAGACCCTTGTTTTCGTCTCCCGTCGACGAAGGAGGGGTGGTCGGTAACTTTTTTTTAATTAAAAATTATTATAATTTTTAAATAAAACTTAACTAAAATTGCATACATTTGGAGTGTTTAATGGCTTATTTGCACTTCTTTTTTTCTAAGCCAATCATGAATGACCCTATTCGGGGTTCACTTCATTCTACATTTCGCTCAGTAAACTAAGGCAAAAACTTGTGTGAGACCGTCTCACCATGAGTCGGGTCGGGTCGGGTTAAGATGAAAATGTAACACTTATATGCACAAATGCCATACTTATATGCTCAAATGTAATACTAATCATGAATAAAACTTTTGTTACTTATTAGGGTAAATGTAATACTTTTAAGGGAAAATACAATACTTTTACATTTCGATTTAAAAGTATTACTTTTTTTCTCAAAAGTATTATATTTGCCCTTATAAGTGAGAGTCACTTGTCAATATTCTTTATTATGAAAAATGTATTACTTTTTCTCTTATAAGTAACAAAAATTGTATTTTTGATTAGTGTTATATTTGAGCATATAAGTGTGAGATTTGCACATATAAGTATGACATTTGCATGGTGCTTTGACCCGACCCGACTCGTCTCACGAATAAAGATCCGTGAGACGGTCTCACACAAGTGTGACCCGTAAACTAATTGCACTTTCAAGTTACATTCAGTGATTTTTATTCTCTTAAATTCAGTTCAAATTACATTGTTTGACCCTTGCTCAAGAGAAAGGATAATCTAAACAGAACAATAAAAACTCTCAAGCAATCAAACACAAGTTATCATATAAATCATAAAATGGTCCTCCACGTGCTATTAAGTTTTTAAATATTTGATTAATGACACGTTTGACCAAAAGAATATTGACAAAGATCATAGTCCACATGACATTATAGACCATGAATTGAAACAACAAGGTACAAAATTTTATAATACAAAACATAAAAAATCACAACACAAAACACATAGCATAACATTATGAACCCAACTAGATTGAAAATGTACAGAATTCATGTTTGGTGATGGAAGAAGGAATGGAGGTTCATCATCTCGAGCCAAACAGCTCATCTGGCCGGATATTTGAAGTGGAATTGTCGATGAGATCTGCCCGGAAAGTTTCTTTCTTCTGCCACTCCTCCCATTTCTCAGCCAGGCCGTCGCCTTCTAGCATCCGTACAACTTCAGACATCTTGGGGCGCTCCAATGGCGAGTTTTGTGTGCAGAGAAGAGCTACCTGGATTAGCTGCTCCACTTCCTCTTCAACAAAGCCTCCTTGAAGATCTGTGTCCACTAATGTCTCATATTTCTTGTCCTTTAGCAGCTCTTTCACCTGAAATTCTCGAAAAAGTTATAGTTCTGCAAAGGCGTTCCATCTCAGCTAAAAGTTTTTTGGTGAATGGTTGCTTACCCAGTCGAGCAGCATAGCATCATCATCGTTGGCAAGGCGGGCAAGATCAAAGGCCATCTGCCCGGATATGATCTCCAGAAGCATAACTCCATACCCAAACACATCTGTTTTATCTGACAATTTACCTGTTGAGAGATATTCAGGAGCTATGTGCCCGATTGTACCGCGAACAGCGGTGGTTACATGAATATCATTGTAATCCATGTACTTCGCGAGCCCAAAGTTGCCCACCACGGCTTCATACTCCTCGTCCAGCAAGATATTCGCAGCTTTCGCATCACGATGAATAATCTTCGGGTCGCAATGGTCATGCAAATACGCCAACCCTCTTGCAGCTCCAAGAGAAATGCGCTTCCTCTTTGCCCAATCGAGTGGTGTATCTGAGTCTCTTCGCTCTACACCGACATGAACACAACTTCCTGATATTAAGCTAAAATATAAAAGGCTTCGTTCTATTCTCAAGCAAGAACTTGAACTAAATTTAGTATAAAAAAAGAGTTCATAATGCAGCTAAATTTAGTGAACGATAAAAAGAAAGAAGAAATGTTATGCAAAATAGAGTTTCGTTCTGCCCCGTCTGTCTTTCTTGAGTACCTAAATTCATTTAGAGGATATCGTTGTCTGAATCCCGATAATGAAAAAATTCTTAGTGTGTTCCATGTATACTAACTGCAGGAACAGAGAATATTCTGGAACGAGAAGAAGTACCTCTTAAGTGTGATGCAAGGCTTCCATTTGCCATGTACGGGTAAACAAGCAACCGCTCTGTTGGTGTCATGCAAAAGCCAAGTAAACGGAGAAGGTTTCTATGCACTAACATACTGATCAGTTCAACCTCGATCTGGAATTGCATCTCCCCGCCTTGAGTGCGTTCCTCTTTTCGTCTCTTAACTGCAACTAAAGAGCCATCAGCCAAACGCCCTTTGTAAACCTTACCAAATCCACCTCTTCCAAGGATGTTGCTATTGCTGAAATTGTCTGTCGCAATTTCCAGTTCGCGCAAGGAGAATTTCTTAAGCTGTCCAAAATGAACTTCGGAGTCTTCTTCAGCTGCAAAATAAGTAACAAGAGAGAACAAAGTAAAATAACCGCTTAGAATTATGAACTTTTTTTACATTGATAGCATTTAACGTTCTAACAGGGAACATCAAAGTAGACTTCAGGTTTCCTTCGCCGCCACCAAGCAAGCAAAATTGCAGGACCTGCAAACAGAAGAGCAGCACCTGCAGCAACTCCTCCCGTTATGGCCCAGGTGGCACTGTTCCCTCCTGCAATATTAATCGAGTTTTCATAAAATTTTATGCTTTCTCTTTGGGAGAGTTACAATGGCCACCGAAATTCTAAACTTAATGCAGTTCTAAAATGTAACATGAGGTGGTTTTCACAAAACGGGAAAATCACTGCAGATCCTAGAGAGTAAAGCAAAACAAATCAGCATATCAGACTACAGGAAACAGTTGGCAGTAGAAAGAGAAATGATTTTGACAAACCTGAAGAAGAAGAGGGTGTTGGAGAAAATGGAGGAGGCGGGGAAACCAGAGGAGCTCGCAATTCTGGATTATTTTGAAAACTGAGATGTAGCAGCTTAGCCATCAAGAATTATGAAACAAAGAATAGTGAAATTGAGAGGGGAAAAGAATACGCCAGACAAACCTGATAGGAGTGAAAAGTGAGAAGGAACCATTCGCTGGGATTTTATACTTATGTCCATTCAATGTGTTGTTGTTGAGCCTCCTTCAAAATTTCCCGAAAGAAAGAAGGTATTAGGATCCACAAAACAATCACAGGGCCAGGACTGAGCTAATTACATACTTCTTGGTGCACACTTTCTCTTTAGGTAGTTAAAACATCGATCACCACTTAGACTCTAGTCTACGGCAATATCAGAAGATTTCAAGTTCAATTTTTTATGCACTGCAAACCACTTCGCTAGAAAAGGATCAGCAGCAGTGTGAGCACGAGAGAAATGCAAAATCAATACCTCAAGGATACCCCATCACCATGGTTGAACCATAATGGTGAAATGTTGATCAAATGGTACATGACTGATTGCTCAATTTTCGGTCTTTGAAGACTAAAACTTCACTATTAACGGCACTATACTCAGCTTAAGTACATGCCAAAGTTTACCCCCCAAAGTTTCATGTATCCAAGATTACCGTAGAAAACTAAAAATATAACCCAACTTGTACACATAATTCAGCACTCCACATTATCTTCTATTCAGGTATATGTCACTAGAGTAAAAAAATTTATAAAATCAAAGCAAAGGCAGGGAGATAAAACTCATACAGGAAACACAGTTTCTGAAGCTTGCCCAAGGAATCGGGGATGGAACCACTCAAGTGGTTCATGTAAAGATCCAAGCTGACCAAGTTTGTTAAGTTCCCGAGTTCATTAGGAGTTATTCCACTTATATTTTTGCTGTAAAGTTCCCTGCAAACGTAACACAGTAGAAGCAATTTAGCACGAAAATCTGCAGAAGAAACAGCATTTACACTTCAACTTACACACTCCCAATCCCCACGAAAAAAACATGTACAAATTTCCCAAGTTTAAGTAATCCGGATAACACCATCAGCATCAATCTTCTTCAAGTTGAAGCAATCACGAAACGAACCATCTCGTGAACCATATCAACACACAAAAGAATAACTCACAAGTACTGCAAATTTGAAAGCAGATCAAGGTGTGGAACCAGTTGCCCCGTCAAATTCGCATAATCACTAGAAGCAAGCAGTAACCAAAAATGACTATTAGCAATCACACCAAAGCAGAAACTGAGAAAACCAAATTGATCATAAGAGCAGCCTACACTCTAGTAACACTGTTGTCTGGACTGCATGTAACGTGAAACCAAGTGCAGGGATTAACAAGGGTTGAATCACAGCTCTGCAGAACATTGTTGGGATCATCCAAATTGATTTTCAAAGCATTCAATGTGTCTCCTGTAAGACATAAACTAGCAAATTAAACAAAGTATAACTGTTAAGATAAACCAGAACAAGAATAGAACAATAAAAAAAGACAAGATTTACGTGGTTCGAGCAAATCTATTCTTTTATTAATTGTGTGATAGATATTTATAAATAACCCTACATATACATTAATACATATGAGGCATACACAACAATAATCAATCTAGTTTGCCTTTCCCTTGTTCATGAGAGAAAACAGTGACAATTATTCATAATCTTTAAACAAATCATGAAAAGGAAACTGAAAGAGCACACCTTCGGCGTTGCCGGAGACTAATGGCAGCTGAAGAAACGGCGATAATAAGCAGAAAAGAAGAGTCCAACCCGATACCCAATTCATCCTTCTCTGCTAAAATCCCTGATTTCCCTCCATCAGCTCCGATAACTCTTCAAACGAGCTAGTATACCCATGATTCTGAAGAGCAGAAGTACGGAACCGAAGAAAAAGATGTCAAAAACAGGAAGTATTCTGAAATAGTGAGAGATTTATACTAAAATATGAGTATGGCTTAGTATGTACGAGTATTTGTTTGGTGATTTTTACGGCCTGCATGAGACAATGACAAAAGTAGTCCTTTCAAATCATCAAGTCGACACTGATTGTTGACGACTTCACCAGTACATTAAAGATTATCACTGAGAATAGCGCATTCAATCAGGTATAAATGAGTCGAACCGAGCTTGAGTTCAATAAATAATAAATAGACTTGAATTTAAGTTTGAGCTCGAGCTTGAAAATTAAAGCTCAAGCTCAACTCGATTATGAAACGAGTCGACTCAAGCTCGAGCAAAGTTTTGATCGAGCCGTTGGCGCCCGCTGGCGCATTCGAGCCCTTTTTTTTCGTTAGAACTCATTTTTGATTTCTTTTTCCTTATTCTTTCTCCCTCCTCTCTAAGATTAATTTAAAATGCATAGCCGATGGGGATGCCATAAGATTAATTTAAATTCAATTCAAATTACATCGTTTGGCTCTTGCTTGAGAGAAAGACTAATCTAAACAGAACAATCAAAACGCTAAAACAATTGAACACAATTTATTATATAAATCATAAAAAGGTCCTCGACATGCTATAAAGTTTTAAAATATTTAATTAATAACGGGATCGACCGAAAAGGTATATATTGACAATTATCAAGAATCATGATTCACACTTGCACACACTCCGGCATTCACCCACCCATTTTGGACATTTATATACTTTTCCGTAATATATTATATGTGTTTCAAAATGATTGAGATTGATTACCCTAGAGATAGCATCAAACCGGTTTGGAACGGATAGGGTAATATTCATTTGTGTTTGACATATAGAAGTTCGAGAATGACTAAACGTCTAAACGAGTTGATACCTTACCCGTTGCCCATAAATCAATCTTTATTCCATGGATCATAGTGCACATATATATGTGAATTATAAATAAAAAGTAAATTATTTGAAATTACATGATTTTTGATATATATTATCAAATAATATATATTCAATAAACAAATAATATACTTTTAGTATATTAAAAACGTATATTGCATTCATAGTCCACGTAATTATGTGGACCATGGTTCATACAATAATTTAGCCCCATAAATTTGTGATGGGGTACAATCACTACAAGAAATTTCACATTTCGTGACAACAGAAGTTGTCACCAAAAGTATCGATTTTGGTCACTATTGAAATTAGTGACCAATTTTTGAAGTCGTCACTTATGGTCACTATATCCCCGTCACTATTGTAGTAGTGACGACTTCTGAGAAGTCGTCACAATTACTCAAGACTTTTGTGACAGTGTTTACGTAACTAAAAGTAGTATTTGAGTGATAACAATAGTGGTCACAATAAATGTACAATTTGTTACCAAATATGTTATTACAAAAAATTGATTTAGTGACAACTAAAGTCGTTGCAATTAATTATGTTATTGTGACAACACTTTAGTCACAATAGTTGTATTTATTTGTGAGAATTGTTCTTTACACAAAAATGATTTAATTATAATTTTTTTTTTCAAAATCATGTCATAATTAAATGCACATAATTTAAAATTATTTTTTTTCAAAATCATGTCATAATTAAATGCACATAATTTAAAATTATTTTTTTTGAAAATCATGTCATAATTAAATGTTTTAATTTAATTATTATCTGAAATAAAATAATTCATTCAATAAATGTTACTCGTCAAATTAATATGTAAGAAATACAACAGAATCCAAATAAAAACTTTTTAAAATAAAATGTCTTGATTATTCTTCACTTGAGGTAGTTGATGGAGATGCATTGCTTAGCCTATTTCGAAGCCTTGATTGCTTGCTAATTGAGTAAAAATTTGATTGATTTTGCTGCTTGTGCGATTTCTTTAAATTTTGCAACTTCTTCTTCTAAATTCTTTTCACGCTTCTTTGAAGTTTATATTTCTGCTTGAAGAAGAATCTTCTCTTGGGCCTTTGAAGTTATCCCCTTAGTTCATAGCTTGACTTTCTTTTTAATACCAAATCAAAGTGCTCAACAAGTGGTAGAGGTGCAACTGGAATCTCTTCTTTATTGTTCTCTCCCTCTCCTTGAAGTTTATTCTGCAATTAAGATAAATATTACTAATTGAGTAAGAGATATCACAAAGTTTATATGACTATAATTTTCATTTCAAAATTTCCTCTCCACTTGGAACAGACCAAGTTCAAAGAATTGAAGATTAAATTTTAAACGCAAAAAATTAAAAAATTACATCACTTGTGCACCCAATAACATGTTCTTTTACTCTAAGTGCAGTGTTTGATGTTTCAACTATTATGTTGAGTTGTTGATTATAAACCTCATTATTTTGAGGCTCGCCCACCCACATAAGAATTATGCTTATCAGTTGAACTTTTTAACGATCTCAGTCTTTTAAGATTGACCATTCTACACATAAATAAATAAATTAAAAAATTTGAGTTATTGATAAAGCAAGATTAATATGTATAGATTAATAAATCAAAATATATATTCCATACCGAAAATAATAGCAAATGAATTTTCAAAGTGTAAATAGACACACACATACTTCAACACGCAAAACTTTTAAAAAAATTTAAACGTGTAATACATAGTTACATACAATCATGTGAAGTAAGATGACATATATATTTAAAAAAAAATGAGGCGCCGCCACTATTCTTTTATCATTTTTTTTTTTGCTTACATGATCATTTATTTATTAGCAAAGCCCCAAGTCCAACCCAAAAACCTTCATCAAAATCATTACCAAGACCAAAAGCAAACATATGCATACGCAGGGGAGTGGGTTCTACAACATATGAAATACTAGTCTAATATACAATGGGTTAATTACCTTCCGAGTATGCTGATTTTGACCCAAGGAGTTCCAAGAATACAATTGGGAAGGTGCTTGACTTTTGGTTGCCTTTGATTTGGAGTGCCATCCTCTTGATTTCACCATGATCACCTATCAAGAAGGCTTTTCGTTGCCAAGGAGTCAGATGAGCAGTGAGGGAGAGACGAGCCGAGGGTTTTTACTACCGTGAGTGAATGGACTGTGATGAGATCTTTCTTTTTATCATTGACTTTCCAAATATACTAAAAAGTTACTAAGGAAATAATACATAACAATATGGAATATTTGACTATAATTAATATTTTAAATAATTAATTTTTTTGGTAATGTACATAAATAACCAAAAAAACTAAACTAAACTTGTTCAATAATACATTGTAACCGAGTAGTACTGTGTGGGTGAAATTGTTACCTAATCAACCAAACTAATACTTTGATTGTTTCAATTAATTGGTCAATTTAATCAATATTTTATTATGTATAATATTTTTTATATTATATATTTGATACAACCATCTTGTACAAAAATTGTACTAAGAGGATGACTCTTAATGTGCAAATAATTGACTAATGTGGTTAGGAGTAATAATTCAATTAATTTGATTAATTTTGACTCAAACTAATTGAATTTTTATTTTGAGAAATTGTTACCTAGCTAATCAAACAAAGTAAATTATACTTTAACGAATTCGAATAATTGGTCCATAACAAAAATTTTATTATATATATTTTATATTATATTATATATTTGATACAACTATTTGTCCACAAAAGAAGCATCCAAAAAAATTGATACGACAAATTAGTAAAACAAGTGATAGTGAACTTTTCTGTCACATAAGAACATTTAAAAATGAGTGATTATAAAATTTATTTTCAAAATTACATGCATTTTAAGAGGCACTAACTACTTGCATTTTAAGTGATCACAAGTCAATGATCTTGTGATCTAATGGCATGAAGTGTCTTTCTCAAATGGGAGGTTATGAGTTCTAGGCTTAGTGGGGGTGGTGAGTGGTGACTTTGGGGGTGGTCACAAAAATGACAATATTAGTAACAACAATATTTTGTTCTCACAATTGTTTCTCATTTCTAATAATGGTACTAACCAATTGTATTTTTATTGACAAAAAACGTTGTCACAAATAGTATAAACAATAGTGACCAACAACTATTTGTCACAAAAAGTACAAAAATTTGTGTCAACATTATATTTTGTCACAATTATATTCGTTCCCGCCATAATTATAATGGCGCCAAAATGCACATACATTTAGTGACAATAAATAGTGACAACGTATATTACGACACTATTGTTCTAGTAATAGTGACAACTTATTCGTAACAAATACTTACTTGTCACAATTACCATATTATCTGTGACGAAAAAAAAGTTATCACAATTATCCCACACAATAGTGTCGAATTATTTTTTTGGTCACAAAAAGAGTATTACTTGTGACTAAATTACGATGTGTCACAAAAAAATTGTCACTAAATATCTTCATTCTTGTAGTGAATATTTGCTTTAGATATGGGACAGTGATCCCTGGATTTGGTCTGCTACACAATCTAATTAAAGTCCATACAATTCAAGAACTGGGCTAGTGATCCATCAATGCTACTATAATAAGAAATATTATGAAATGAAGCCCATTCATTATCTCGATGAATATAATATAGGGAACTTTGGTCCAATGGATCCAATCCCAATCTTTAGCTATCTTTCATTTCTTGACTAAATCTCAATATTTAAATGAATAAATACAGAGAAGTTTGGCAACAATGTTGCAGTACGTGTGCACCTCCATCAAATGAAACTCATTTATTTGAAGTGAAAGGAAATATATGAGGGAATTATAGATTATAACTAAAATTTTAATTTCTTAGTAATTCTATTCATGCAAACCAAACACTGAAAATTCCTACTGACTCTATCATATCAACCTGTAGTTGAAGCACAAAGAATCAATACTGGCCCCACTAAGGTTCGATCTCATAACCTTCCATATGAGAAAGTTACTACATTTCATTTGAACGTGCTTGACAACACCCGTAAATTTCTGATTAAATAGTAAGAGCATAAAGTCATGTCATCCACACTAAGATGCTTCTTTTTTTTTTTGGGCTTTGTGATAACAGTGCTATATATGGAAATGGAAGTCATGTGAGTGTAAGAGCAATAGGAAAGGCAAGTGGATGGCTGGCAAAAGCATGCAGTAACTTCTACTGCAAGTAAAAATCATGCAAAATTTTGTGCACCCCAACCCCATTCAATTATTATGTTCACGTACATTCGTCCCCAAAAAGAAGAATAAAGAAGATGATAAAGAGATTAAGCACCCATCATCATCATCATCATCATGACCTGAAAACCCATTATTATCCACTTCTTGAAAATCTGTCGTTCTCAACAACCTAGCTTGCAAATAATTGCTTCCAACCCATATTTCCATTATCCATTTGCTGAATTGAAATATCTTTTGGTTGCATGAAGCTTAGGTAGTCTTCCATTATGGGACAACTTGGGACAGCTGCACATTCATCCTTCAATTCCCCTTTAATTTTATCCCTTTCCCAATTAGACCCACACTTTTTTCTCGAGATAGAAAAATACTGTACACTTTCATTTTCTATTTCAATTCAATTTTTTTACTTTCTGCTTACTTGATCGGTTGGCTTATTCTGATTCATATATCCCCAAAAAAAAAATAGTTTAATAATTTTTATTACTTTAATTTCTCCTTTTTATCAATGAAATCATGACACAGTGGTGAAATTTTTATACCATGGAAGTCCATGGGTTAGTTTCCTTTTGTTGAGAAAGGCATCCACCTCCTTCTCCTTTTGGACCAACCTCGCACTAAATGTTTACTTTAATTTGAATTTCTTTTTTAAATGTAAGGTCAAATTTAGAAGGCCGAGAAATTCTATGATACTTAATTTATGATATGATATGATGCTCATATTATCTTTAAGATGATTGAGTATGTACTAGTATTGTATAAGTAATCGAGAAAATATGATATCGTGATTATGAAATTCTATGATGTTGATCAAATGTTAATTATGTTTGTCTTTTATCACAATTTGTGAGATGTGGTACCAAAATTTTAATCCCTTGCACCTTAGGATTTGTCCACCAATTTATTACCTATGATATATATATTCTTTTAGGTATAAATGTCATTGAATATTTGAATGTTGTTTCATTTTTGGTTGGTTGTGTTGAGTCCATATGCGTATGGGAAGCAATCAATAACAAGCCAGCAGGATATGATGATGATGATGATGATCAAGTTCACTTCCCAACCACTACCAAATTTAATAAAAGATAAGTAATAATCACTAAACTTTTCTTTGGTTTCCATTCACACCAGTAACTAATCATCACTAGCTGAGAGTGTATTGTGTGCACGTACCAGATAAATTTCTTGATAATCAGCATTCATTATTCGAGGCTGTACAAGCTAAGGTTATGTAGTGTGCACAGAATAAACCCCATATACAAATCATGCTCGATCTATCACTTGATCACTCCTTTTTGTGCAGTGTACTGTATTAATCGATACTCTAGACTTTTTTCTAATAATAAATAAATGTGATGGAGACTAATAAACAAATATAATTTTGATGATTTTACCTCAAATTTCTTCCTTGGCCATGTGATATGTACATTGCCTGCGCACACCTAATTAACGTACGGCATCTCTTACATTTCAAGCTCAAAATTATATTTTTCCATGTTCTCACCTAATTAAAGACTGACACTATTAGTTAATTTATATAACTAAACAACTACATGATTGATTTACCTGGCTGGATTCAACAGAGAAAAATATCATAGAATTCTTTTTTTCAAAAATTTCTTCAATTCTTTGGATTACCTAACATCCTATTGAATTTTGTTGACGAATATTTATTAGTATTTTAACAGATGTGAGTCATAATAAAATTCAGTCCAATAATAGTCTAGGTTGTACTAAGTTACTGAGATTTGGATATATTGAGTGGTTAAAATTAGAGTTCTCCGCCTAATTCTTAGTCTGCCTCACTGTAAATATAGGTGTTGAACCCTATAGTTCAGTTGAGGAGAAATTTTGTGTTGTTAGTCACCTCAATGTTTGTGTATAATTATAGTTAAACCATATAAGACTAAGTACCAAGGAGTGTATAAGGTGGAAAGAATATTTGATTTTTTAGAAGGATATGAGAATTGGTGCATGCAAATCATTTTCCATTTATAATATGGTTGAATGACATATGGTCCTCTCACTCATCTAAACATTCACCCTCTCTATAATCTCTGAGTTTTATCATGATTTATATCCTCCAGATGTTTTGTCGGGTCAGAACATGGGACTTTTAGAGTTGGGGATTCAACATTTTGGGAGAAGAAGAAAAAACAAAAGAAAAAAAAAAAGTCAAATAAACACTTAAACTTTATACGAGAAAATAAACACCACCCAGACGGCGGAATTGTCGCACTTCTTGGACTGATGTTTTGTATATTGTTGTCGACAACTATATAAAATACAATACATTGGCATTTGAATATTTGATGTCGACATACTACGTGGTGGGGTCCCATGATTAAATTTTGGGTTTTGATTGGGAGATTTTTGGAATGACTTATCAATCAAGAATGGAATGCTTTACGGGTCATTAGTACTGTGATAATGACTTTCACGAGATTCGTGGTAGAGATTATAATTAGCTTTGTTTAGTTTAATGACTTTAATATTTGTGATTACTAGGTATACCCACCACCTTAAATTGAGATCACTATGAATCAATGATGATGAGGACAAGTTTGGATAAGATCCTTGTAAATGTTTGGAAAGCTAACATGCAATGTGGAGCAACATGGAATCACACAAGACTTCTTTTGAAAACGAGTATGAATGGAAATTAAATCGTTAACATATATAAGTTGAAATAAATGCGCCAATGTGGTATGGTGGCACGGAATGATTCTTCTATATGGGAGTTATTTGTTTGACTCTTTGTGCTTTAATAGGTTGAGAAAGCAGTTATAAACAGATATTACATGGTATTTTTTACCTCTTTTTTTTGTTTCTATAAATATGACACTCTAGCTACCAGTATATTGAGGATTTAGAATTTATATTGTCTGTCTTTATTTGCTTTAACTTGTACACACCAACCAGTTGATGGATGTATTAAACTAATAAAATAAAAATTATTAGTTAATCTAATTCTTTAATTAATAATAATATCTACGAATCATACTCTACAAAATATGATTTAATTTCCAGAAAAATAAATAAACAAAAGAAAAAACACCCTGGCAATTAATAAACTATAATTTTATCGTTTTGGATAAATTATTCTTTATTTTTTAATCCATGATTTGACGATACTATTTGTTTATTTAACATTTAATATATGGCCTGCCGATCCGATCCACAAGAGGTGGGATGTGATATACTCTAAACGAAAATCCTAAAACATGGGAACCACTCTGATCTATGGCCTTAATTATTATTAAATTTTATTTTATTTGATTTTCTTTTTCATATGGCATCTTGTATTCTCTTGACCCTTTACAAGAGTGAATCTTTGACTTATTTGATGTAATTTATTGTCACATACTAACTTTAGTTTTACAATCATGAAATTACTTATTTATAAGTCATCAATTGATTCATGGCACAAGTAGTAATATGGAGTAGAAAATGAGTTATACAGTGTACTTATACTCAAGCCTATGGCCAGAGTCATGATGGCTCATGACGATTAGGCTTAACATAACGCGTTTTAGTTAGTGAATACGATTAACTGATTAGTCGACGATGTATGCATGAAAATCAATCAAATAGTGTGACAAGTGTAATGTGTCACGTCAGCTCGGCTTAGTCTAGACTACTTGGTGCAAGTGGACCGTGCTCAAACTTATAGATCACATATGATATTTTTTTCATTTAATATTCATTTACGTACCAAACAAATTGCCGTAAATATAAATACTCCGTATGTCGGAGGTTGGCCTATGATTAATATGTTGAATACGGCTCGGCTCGGCACGTACCGGTTGGAGCCGAACTAAATAAGCCGATTTCAACTGCAAATTAATGTTATATTTATAGTGATGAGTAATAATGTTGGATTGTTATATATACTTAATAGGCAAGTATAAATGAAAGCTTGGAATCTTCAATCATGCCAACCTTGATTCAATGCAGAACGTACTGTTCCATTGTCTCAATATATATATCAAGCTAGTGGCATATACTTATCCGTGACTCCAATTCAAGAGGATAAAATTAAAATTTTGTCTAATGTGATTAAGAATTGGAGGAACGAGGTAGATTTCTCCATATGCGTGAAGAGAAATTGCCAAAATGTGCAATGGATTGGGAAGCAGAGCCTATAGGTAAGTAACACTTTTGCGAATATGGTTATTGCAAGAGACTTTTTAAGATGTAAATTGAACGAGGTTATCTTTGATTATATTCATGTTTCAAAGATTAAAAAAAAAAATTAATCTGGCAATACTTTACCCTTTAATTCGGTCGGTGCAAACGAGGATTAGTCTTAGTATGGTACAGGTTTAAAGGTGTATTTTACAGTTAAAACCTGTTCAGGACAGCTCGTGACATTAGAGAAAAAAATATTAAAAAAAATGCAAATGAATTAATTAACTAAGCAAGTGAAAAGGGAGGAGCGTAGAAGAGCGTTGTGATAGATGGAGTGAAGCATCCAACGTGGACGGCGCCGAAAATCGGCGGGGAAAGCCAGCTCGGCGGCAGCTACTTAGTTCAGCGCATAATCACGGGAGACCCATCCAATGAACCACTGATTCATTGCATGCAAGTGGAGTGTACACTGACAATCCACTCAATGTACATGCTGCCAATAGACAATTTGCTTATGATTCCACTTACCAACCCCAAATGTCTCTTACGCATTTTTTTAAAAACAAGCCTCATACGTATATACTACTCCATACATCAAAATTGGAATAATAATGTCCAAAAAAAAAAAAAAGCCTGAGTAGCTAAATATAATTTTCATATTAAAAAGTCATGAGCAGATTTACTCAGTGGTCAGTGCACACTTATAAAAAATTAAATTATACTTTTTAACTAAATCTGATACATAAAATGGGTCGGTGTGAGTATAACATTACATATTATTTTTATACATGGCTGTCACCCAAACAGTATTTAAACCACTTTGAATTTAGCTGAGGACCAGAAAGAGAATCTCTTGATTAATTTCACTGTTTTTTTTCTGCATTTGTTTAACAGTAATACGACTTTGTTGCAGTTGTCCCTCACGGGTCGCTACAAAACAACATCTGTGTTCTTTCGCCCATTTTGAGGTTTCCCACACACTGTTATAATAAGACCTCATCGTCTTCCCAGAAACCATATTCATATTTTTATTTTTTGTATATTCAGAGAGGTCATCAATGGCCTCCTCTGTTTCTTTCCCCTGTTTTATCCACCTTCTTCTCTTCATTTCCTGTAATTTTATCTCGGGTTGGGCTCAGAATGTCCCGATTTTTGCCTGCGATGTTGACGGGAATCCGGGGCTGAAGAATCTGAGCTTCTGTGATTCGTCGTTGGATGTGAAAACGAGGGTGGATGATCTGGTGAAGAGGTTGACATTGTCGGAGAAGATAACGTTCTTGGTGAATAAAGCCGGGAGTGTTAGCCGGCTGGGGATTCCGCAGTATGAGTGGTGGTCGGAGGCGTTACATGGCGTGTCTTATGTCGGCCCCGGCGTCAAGTTCACTAGTCTCGTCCCCGGCGCCACCAGCTTCCCCGCGCCTATTCTCACCGCCGCCTCGTTCAATGAGACCTTGTTTGAAACCATCGGAAAGGTACAATTTAGTACAATTGCATATTTATTCAGGTCAACTTTACTTAAGTTGCATAGTTGATTTGATAACCGGGATGAACTATTGACTTTTTTAGTTTAAGCTGAATTCAATAACTAAGTCTTTTAGTTAATTTGATCAGACTGTTAATTTGTTGTGTTATTTAGAATTTACTCCCTCTAAAGCCCTTAGACAGGGTTTGGGAACTTAAAATTAGTTTGACCTAAGGTGAATAAAATTTGCACATTTATTTACATTTGTTGTGCCATGCAGGTGGTGTCTACGGAGGCGCGAGCAATGCACAATGTTGGTTTAGCCGGGCTAACGTATTGGTCGCCGACGATGAACATCTTCCGGGACCCAAGATGGGGGAGAGCTCAGGAAACTCCGGGCGAAGACCCGACGCTTACCGGCAAATATGCGGCCGGATATGTGAGAGGCCTGCAACAGAGGGATGACGGTGACAAGGAGAAGCTCAAAGTGGCGTCTTGCTGCAAACACTACACTGCTTATGATGTGGACAATTGGAAAGGGATTCAGAGATACACTTTCAATGCAGTGGTAGGTGTTCCTTCATTGTGTTTCTGTACATTATATGTTCTCAATTAGCAGAAGGTAAGGGAAAACATGTTTTTTTTTTTTTCTGTGTTGTGTGATGGGTTAGGTGACACAACAAGACATGGATGACACCTTCCAACCTCCGTTCGAGGCGTGTATTCGCGAAGGAAACGTTGCGAGTGTGATGTGTTCTTACAACCAGGTTAATGGCAAGCCAACCTGTGGTGATCCTGACCTTTTGGCTGGGGTGATTAGAGGCAAATGGGGCTTAAATGGGTAATAATTTGCTGCATTTATAAATTACTAACGAGGATTGCCAAAAAGGTCTAGATTGTCTATAACTGATTGAGTCAAATTAAGAAGACCAGTAGGACGTTCTCAGTGATAGTTGAGCCTGAGGGTGTGTGCATCATAGCCGACACAGGACTACAAATAAGTAAACTAGTCGAAGTTATTCATAATTGAGTATGGATGGCAACGGGGCGGGGGCGAGAAGTATACTCTCCGTCCCCGTCCCCGTTCCCGTTCCCATTCCCGGAGTGAAATTGAAAATAGTCCTCATCCCTGTCCCCAGTCAATTTTTAGTCAAAATCTTAAATTAGTGTAATTTTGATTATATATATATAATTTATTTTTCTTTTGAGGAAATAATTTATTATTTATTATTATTTTTAAATATAATAATTATTTGGGTGGGGCGGTTATCTCCATCTCCGTCCCCATCCCAAACGAGAAATTACATACATTCTCTGTTTCTGTCCACGTTCTTTGAAAGTTTCTCTATCCTCGTTCTTGTCGAGGCGGAGATCAGGGATCCCCGTCGGGGACGGATCAAATTGACATCCCTATAACTGACTGAGTCAAACCAATAAAGGTCAATAGGCTGCTGTCAGTAGAAGTTGAACCTATGGGTGTGCACATCTTAACCGACTTTAAGGAGATAAACAAATCTAGGTTGTCCATAGCTGACCGGTTCAAACCAATAAAGTCAATAGACAACTACCAATGGGCAATAGGAGTTAACTTGTAATAATGTGATTACCAAGTTAATGACCAACTTGACCAGGGTTGTAATGTAGTAATAACTATTTAGCCATTTTAAACTTACATTTGGTCTGCACAAATGATTCAGATACATTGTCACAGACTGTGACTCATTTGATGTGATTTTCAATGCCCAACACTACACCAAAACACCAGAGGAGACTGCAGCTCTAGGGCTGAATGCAGGTAAGACCATTTTTAATGTTTAAAGAACAATGTTGTTACTTTCAAAAAAAAGAACAATGTTGTTAAACCTTAAACTTCTGTGCATTCCTAACATTTGGTGATGGCTTAACGTAACAGGGGTGGATCTTAACTGTGGGACATTTTTGGGCAAAAACACACAAGGGGCAGTGGACAAAGGCCTTGTGAAGGAATCCGAAATCGACAGAGCTGTATCAAACAATTTTGCCACTCTGATGAGACTAGGATTCTTTGATGGTGATCCCAGGAAGCAACTATATGGGAATCTTGGTCCCAAAGATGTATGCACCCAAGATAACCAAGAACTCGCCCGCGAAGCTGCAAGACAAGGCATTGTGTTGCTAAAAAACACTGCAGGCTCACTGCCTTTATCCCCCACTGCTATAAAATCCTTAGCTGTAATTGGCCCCAATGGGAATGTGACCAAAACCATGCTCAGCAACTATGAAGGTATAGTGTTTTTTTTTGCATAATCGAATATTACCCCAACGTTTTTGCTTATAAAGTACGAAATTCACAGGTGTCCCGTGTAAGGTCACAAGTCCTTTACAAGGCCTATCAGCCATAGCTGCAACAAGTTACTCACCAGGTTGTGACAACATAGCCTGTGGCACGGCCCTAGTCGATGATGCAACGAAAATTGCATCCGCAGCTGATGCTGTCGTGTTGGTGATGGGATCTGACCAATCCATCGAGAGGGAATCGTTGGACAGAACGACCATCACCCTTCCAGGACAGCAATCTGTTTTAGTATCTGCGGTTGCAAAGGCTGCTAAGGGACCTGTCATTCTAGTCATAATGTCTGCAGGTGGCATGGACGTAACGTTTGCAGTGAATGATCCCAAAGTGACAAGCATTCTTTGGGTTGGATTCCCCGGTGAGGCGGGTGGATCAGCCATTGCAGATGTGATTTGTGGGTCATATAATCCAAGTGAGAATCCAATCTGAATTCCATTTCCAAGAAAATGCATAAAAGTTTCTTGATTTTGAAGTATTTTTTTTCTTTTGAGTACTACTGACTCTATTACAATATATTATCTGTTCATAACTACTTTCCCAACCTATTAAAGCTGATAAATTGTTTTTTTTTTTGTTTTTGTTAAGGTGGGAGGCTACCAATGACATGGTACCCACAATCCTATGCAGACAGTGTCAACATGACAGACATGAGAATGAGGCCTGATCCTAAGACAGGCTACCCTGGCAGGACTTACAGGTTCTACACCGGCCCGACTGTTTTCAAATTCGGATATGGCTTGAGCTACTCCACCTTCAAGCACAACCTAGTACGTGGCGCCCCCGAGACACTCTCCCTCCCTCTTGAGGAAGGCCACGTCTGTCGAACCTCAGAATGTAAATCCATCGAGGCCGTAGACCACACCTGCAGCAATGCAGCATTTGACATTCATCTCAATGTCAAGAATGTGGGGCAAATGAGTGGAAGCCACACAGTTCTATTGTTCTCGTCGCCTCCCCGGGTTCACAATGCACCCCAGAAACACCTGCTGGGGTTCCAGAAGGTGCATTTGAGCCCAAATCAAGAAGGGATTGTGAGGTTCAGTGTGGATGTCTGCAAGCATTTGAGTGTAGTTGATGAGGCTGGCAATAGAAAAGTTGCCCTGGGACATCATGTGCTTCACATAGGAGATTTGGAACATTCTTTAACTGTAACAATCTGAGTCTGTCATCATCAGTCACAAACGTTCTTTTCGAAAATCGAAGGAACAAATAAAAGGAATATATTCAATTGATACCAATTGTTACAAAGTTTGTAACTTTGTATGTTCTCCCAGATATCAAATTTGTTCAGAAAACATGCAGGTTTTTGAAAGTGAAATGGACAGCAAAATGTTTTGAAAATTTTGAACCTCATCTGCTTCAGGTTAGGAGACTCAAGCACACAAATATCTTAAAAAGTTCTTGTTAAGATGATTTAATAAAATGGACCAAACCAACATTCCAGTATCTCATAGAACAGCCTTGCACTTTCTTTTTTGGTTTTTACTTTCAGGGCTTGAGATAAGTTCATGGCTTCACCATTTTGAGCTAAGAAATTTCTAGGCAGATACCTTGTAACCTTTCTGTAAGCCAGAAATCAAAATTAGTCACAAAATGAAAAATATACAAGTTTTAGCCTTCTCAAAAAACTCATAGCTGAGAATAGTATACATTAGTCAATTGAAATTTAAAAATCAAATGACAGAGCATATTGAAACTAGTATGTTTAGATAAATTTTCATCCCTCAATTCAATGCATCAATTTTATAACTTTTGTTGACAATTACTAAGCAAGTGAATGAATATCTAGCAAATGTTCACAAGTGAAAAATAAGAAACATCATTTGCCTAAATCATACTGACCCTACTTCCACCATATCCAACTAAGCAACCATTGCATTTAGTCAACTTTATCACTCTAAAAATATCTTGCTTACAAAAGGCAAAATCTCTTATCCTGGGACCACATCCTGACAAAACAATATTTTTGGACAAGTAAATCACACCAAAAATATCTTAAATTATCTAAATATTGCATAAATTTTTTCATCCATTTTAGACAGGTCTCTAATGTATATCATTCCCGAGATTAATTAGTCTGATGCATGACTTTATAAACTCATTTGTTTCTCTCCCAACAACCACAGCCGGCAGCAATGGCCATGCCCAAAGAGCACAAAATCAGTGGAGACACCGCCCCTGCCGCCGCCGTGGCTTCAGCGGCCACGGCGCGTGCAGGCGGCGGCTGGTGTCCGGAGGATGATGGTATAAAGATTGTCTTGCCCGGAAAGGCTAAAGATTCCTCCACAAAGGAAGATGTAAATGCTCATATACACACTGTTCTCTATGGCCCTGGTGCGAAGAGAAGACTCCCAGTTTTCGTCGAGTTTTGCCCGGAGAATTGAAATCAAATCAGACCTGAATTCTAAGGGAAACATATATGTTCTTAATTGCTTTCCAAATGGACTACAAAGTGCATTCAATTCTTTGCCAGCAGTCTTATAGAGAAGCTTATCGAATGTACTGAGTTTTTGATTGAGATTATGCTGCAAACTTCATTTCTGAGACTGCAAATCTTGGAAAGGAAAATACTACTTTAATTTGTGAAATCTTAAATTAACCGAACGGGAAGAAACATTAGAAATGATCATTATCATCAATGTTTTCTTTTCGGCGTCCACTATAAAGAGTTGCAATCAATGAAATGAAGCTTTACTTAGTTTCCTAAGATCCCATAATCTTTTTGAATGTGTGGATTTGAAGGTCTGTTACCAGTTTTAAGTTTTAACCCATTCATAAAAATGGCCTAATCGTGAACTTGATTTCTTGATTAGTTACTTTGAATGAAGGGTTAAGTTTTGCTTTAAACAATTTTGATGTTGAAGCTTTAGTCATTGGAATAGAGAAGGAGTTTGGCCTAAAGTGATGGAGGAGCAAACAATGTTGATGGATTGGAGTGTGTTAAATCAGTTATCAATGGTTGACTTGTCATTCGAGTTTTTCAACCCCAGATCAATTTTGGTATAGTCTTTGAGAATCGCAAAGTTTGTTCCAACCGCTATGTATTCTCTCACGAAACAAAATCCTCTCTATACACATGTTAGCACGCACTATACTCTCAGTTTATCTATAAATGCAATATTTAAATTGAACATTGAAAAAGAAGTCATACTAGTGTACATTTTCAAATAATAATGGTAGATTTTCTCTTTATCCAAAGGAAAAACAATTTGGGTTGACAATTGTAAATTTTGACAATTGTTTCACTCAAATGTCACCCAATGAATCATACATTTTGTGAGTGACACTAAATGGTGGGTAAATGTTGATTTTTTTTAAAAAAAAAATTAAATTTGAAATTAAAGGAGTTTTATATATACAAATTTCGCATAAAATCCAACTCACCCTTTATATTCATCCATTATGAATCGGGATAGGGGTAGGTTAAAAAAGTATAGGAATCATCACTAGATAAGTTGATGGATGTAGTTATATGATCCACCACGTCTCATTCTATCCTACATGCTGGACAATAAATCATTTATAGAAAGTCACAATTACTCTATTTAGAAAATAATTAAATGTAATCCAACAATTTAAAACGATTACCAAGTGAATTGCTAATGCTATACTAATGCTATACCCAAAAAAGGAAAAAATGTAAACATATACTTAACATATCAACATTACATATTTTTTTTCCATACGTGGCTGTCACCCAAACATTATTTAAACCCCTTTGAATTTAGCTGAGGACCATACAGAGATACTCTTGATTAATTTCACTGTTTTTTTTTTCTGCATTAGTTTAACAGTAATACGCCCATTTTGTATGTTCAAAGAGGTCATCAATGGCCTCCTCTGTTTCTTTCCCCTGTTTTATCCACCTTCTTCTCTTCATTTCCTGCCGTTTTATCTTGGGTTCGGCTAAGAATGTCCCGATTTTTGCCTGCGATGTTGAGGAGAATCCGGGGCTGAAGAATCTGAGCTTCTGTGATTCCTCGTTGGATGTGAAAACGAGGGTGGATGATCTGGTGAAGAGGTTGACATTGTCGGAAAAGATAACGTTCTTGGTGAACAAAGGCGGCGGTGTTAGCAGGCTGGGGATTCCTCAGTATGAGTGGTCGTCGGAGGCGTTACATGGCGTCTCTGATTTCGGCCGCGGCGTCAAGTTCACCAGACTCGTCCCCGGCGCCACCAGCTTCCCCGCGCCTATTCTCACCGCCGCCTCCTTCAATGAGACCTTGTTTGAAACCATTGGAAAGGTACACAATCTAGTACAATTGCATATTTATTCAAGTCAACTTTAGTTAAGTTGCACAGTTGATTTGATGACCACAGTGGGGATAAACTATTGACTTTCTTAGTTTGAACTGAATTCAGTAACTAAATCCTTCAATTAAGGTTGTTAATTTGTTGTGTGATTCAGAATTTACTCCCTCCAAATCCCTTAGACAAGGTTGTTAAGCTGGAACGTAGTGTGTGAATAAAATTTGCACATTTATTAGCATTTGTTGTGGCATGCAGGTGGTGTCTACGGAGGCGCGAGCAATGCACAATGTTGGTTTAGCCGGGCTGACGTATTGGTCGCCGACGATGAACATCCTCCGGGACCCAAGATGGGGGAGAGCTCAGGAGACTCCGGGCGAAGACCCGACGCTTACCGGCAAATATGCGGCCGGATATGTGAGAGGCCTGCAACAGAGGGATGACGGTGACAAGGAGAAGCTCAAAGTGGCGTCTTGTTGCAAACACTATACTGCTTATGATGTGGACCATTGGAAAGGGGTTAAGAGATACACTTTCAATGCAGTGGTAATTAAGTGTTCGTTCGTTTTGTTATGTTGTGTTTCTGTAGGGTTATATGTTCCTAGCAAAAGTTAAGGAAAAACATGTTTTTTATTTTTCTTTGTTTTGTGATGGGTTAGGTGACAAAACAAGACATGGATGACACATTCCAACCTCCATTCGAGGCGTGTGTTCGCGAAGGAAACGTTGCGAGTGTGATGTGTTCTTACAACCAGGTTAATGGCAAGCCAACCTGTGGTGATCCTGACCTTCTGGCTGGGGTGATCAGAGGCAAATGGGGCTTAAATGGGTAATAATTTGCAACATTTATGAGCCTAGTAATAACTATTTTTTTCTTCAAAAAAAAAAAAAAGTAATAACTATTTTTGAGTGACATGGAAACCCACAGTCATTACTCCGGTGTGCACACCACAATCAGTCTGGGCTGTTTATAGCTGACCCGCACTAAGAAGATCAATAGGCACTCCAACACCACAACTGGCCTAGATTGTCCAAATATAGTAGTTGCTCCCGCTGCGCTGGGAGTTGAATTTGTAACCTTGTGGTTACCGAATTAATAGATTGACTAGTGACCAACTTAACTAGGATTGCCCACTTTAGCCGGCCAACAAAAGTTGTCCACAGCTGATCTGCTCAAACCAAGAAAGCTATTAAGTTGTTCATGCTGGGAGTTGAATTTATAATTTTGTAATTACTAACTCAATGACTTGATCATTTTGGTTGGGTTTGTCCCTAACAATAACTATTTAGGCGATATAGACTTACACTTAGTTTGCACAAATATTTCAGATACATTGTTACAGACTGCGACTCACTTGATCTGATTTTCAATGCCCAACACTACACCAAAACACCAGAGGAGACTGCAGCTCTAGGGCTGAATTCAGGTGAGACCATTTTTAATGTTTAAAGAACAATGTTGTTTAATCTTAAACCTCCGTGCATTCCCAACATTTTGTGATGGCTTAATCTGACAGGGGTGGACCTTAACTGTGGAACATTTTTGGGCAAAAACACACAAGGGGCAGTGGACAAAGGCCTTGTAAAAGAATCCGAAATCGACAGAGCTGTATCAAACAATTTTGCCACTCTGATGAGACTAGGATTCTTTGATGGCGATCCCACGAAGCAACTATATGGGAATCTTGGTCCCAAAGATGTATGCACCCAAGATAACCAAGAACTCGCCCGGGAAGCTGCAAGACAAGGCATTGTGTTGCTGAAAAACACTAAAGGCTCACTTCCTTTATCCCCCAAGGCCATAAAATCCTTAGCTCTAATTGGCCCCAATGGGAATGTGACCGATACCATGCTTAGCAACTATAAAGGTATAGTTTTTTCTCGCATAATAATCTCATTGCATAAATCGAATATTACCTCAACGTTTTCACTTATAAAGTACGGAATTCACAGGTATCCCATGTAAGGTCACAAGTCCTTTACAAGGCCTAGCAGCCATAGTTGCAGCAACTTACTCACCAGGCTGTGACAACATAGCTTGTGGCACGGCCCTAGTTGATGATGTAACGAAAATTGCAGCCACGGCTGATGCTGTCGTGTTGGTGATGGGATCTGACCAATCCATCGAGAGGGAATCGTTGGATAGGACGAGCATCACCCTTCCAGGACAGCAATCTGTTTTAGTATCCGCGGTTGCAAAGGCTGCCAAGGGACCTGTCATTCTAGTCATAATGTCTGCAGGTGGCATGGACGTAACGTTTGCAGTGAATGATCCCAAAGTGACAAGCATTCTTTGGGTTGGATTCCCCGGTGAGGCGGGTGGATTAGCCATTGCAGATGTGATTTTTGGATCATATAATCCAAGTGAGAATCCAATCTGAATTCCATTCCCAAGAAAATCCATAAAAGTTTCTTGATTTTGAAGTTTTGAACTATGAAAATGACATGATTTCTTTATTTGTTTTTGTTAAGGTGGGAAGCTACCAATGACATGGTACCCACAATCCTATGTAGACAGTGTCAAAATGACAGACATGAGAATGAGGCCTGATCCTAAGACAGGCTACCCTGGCAGGTCTTACAGGTTCTACACCGGCCCAACTGTCTTCAAATTCGGATATGGCTTGAGCTACTCCACCTTCAAGCACAACCTAGTACGTGGCGCCCCCGAGACACTCTCCCTCCCTCTCGAGGAAGGTCATGTCTGTCGAACCTCAAAATGCAAGTCCATCGAGGTCGCAAACCACACCTGCAACAATAATGCAGAATTTGACATTCATCTCAGTGTCAAGAATGTGGGGCAGATGAGTGGAAGCCACACAGTTCTTTTGTTCTCGTCGCCTCCCCGGGTTCACAATGCACCCCAGAAACACCTGTTAGGGTTCCAGAAGGTGCATTTGAGCCCTAATCAAGAAGGGACTTTGAGGTTCAATGTGGATCTCTGCAAGCATTTGAGTGTAGTTGATGAGGTTGGGAATAGGAAAGTTGCCCTGGGACATCATGTGCTTCACGTAGGAGATTTGGAACATTCTTTGATTGTAACAATATAATTTTAGTCTGTCATCATCAATCATAAACGTTCTTTTCAAAGAAAGGAACAAATAAAAGGAATATATTAAACTGATACCAATTGTTACAAAGTTTGTAACTTTGTATGTTCTTCCAGTCTTCAAATTTGTTCAGAAAACATGGTTTTTGAAAGTGAAATGGACAGCAAAATGTTTTGAAAGTTTTGAACTGTCAAATGAATTCATCAAGTCCCAGGTTCTTCCTAGGAATAGGAGTAAATTCGATGTCTCCTAGGATATTCTTGCTGCCTATTTGACGGCTGAGATCAATCTTGCTGACACCAGAATAAATCTCCTCCAAGCAATCATTGCATTTATTCAACTTTATCACTCCAAAAATATCTTACCCACAAAAAACGAAATCTCTCATTCTGGTACCATACTTGGACCAGATAGGATTTGCGAATGTGTAAATCACACCAAAAATATCTTAAATTATCTAAATATTACATAAATTTTTTCCATCCAATTTAGACACGTCTCCAATGTATATCACTCTCGAGATTAATTAGTGTGACGCATGACTTTATAAACTCATTTGTTTCTGTCTCGTAACAACCACAGCCAAATGGCCATGCCCAAGGAGCACAAAACTGCAAAAACTATCAATGGAGACACCGCCGCCGTCGCCGTGGCTCGTGCAGGCGGCGGCTGGTGTCCGGAGGATGATGGTATCAAGATTGTCTTGCCCGGAAAGGCTAAAGCTTCCGCCACAAAGGAAGAAGTAAATGCTCATATACAGACTGTTCTCTATGGCCCTGGTGCGAAGAGAAGATTCCCAGTTTTCGTTGAGTTTTGCCCGGAGAATTGAAATCAGATCATACCTGAATTCTAAGGGAAACATATAAGTTCTTAATTGCTTTCTAAATTAACTACAAAGTGCATTCAATTCTTTGCCAGCAGTCATATAGAGAAGCTTATTATCGTATGTACTGAGTTTTTGATTGAGATTATCTTGGAAATTCTTGTTTGTTTTGGTCTGTTAAAAGCAAGATGTCCATGATATGGAGGCCCAATATGGCCCATATTAGGGCACAACTATTTGGTCTATAGTACAAGACAAGACGGGTAATTAAATCATACCAAAATCACTCCAATAACTCCAATAACGTTGGTTAACAAAAATAGACGTAGGTCATTTAGTAAATCATCGATGATTTGAACACCAAACTATGATATAACCCTTGCTAACCAATCAGCACATCTATTAGCCTCTTAATGATCACGTTTGACTTCACATTTCTAATCTCGTCGTATCAACTCCTTATTTAATAGCATTAACGAGATGTAAAATCACCAGAAGTTCAACATAACGAAATATCCTATTTCACCTCTACAAAAGACCTTAGCTAGCTTATTGGTGAAATTTATCCTAATGGGTACAAATTCACAATTTTTGCAAATATTGTGTATGAAAATAAGGAGCTAGTGTAGAAAATGTGTGATTAGTGATGGATTTGTTATCACATAAATTGAAATAGAGAAATTATAAATCTCGTCAATTTGATTAAAAATCGAACATATTGAACTATTGAAGCAATAACATTTAAATATGTTAATAAAATAACAATAGAACTAATTAAAATCTCAAGATATATTTATTATGTGCTTTGATATATTGAAGGGATAGCAATCTAAGGTTGGTAGTAGCTAGCTAGCACCATTAAAAGTGTGTGGTTAATTACATAGAGTCAACTTATAGAATAATGCAAATCACCATGGGAGAACATAACATAATATTAGAAAAAGTAACCACTTCCCACACCTAGAAGGTCACAAGTTCGACTCTTGTTAATACTATCTCAATCAAACTCGTTGCATATTGTCTTTTTAGTGCAATTTATCCTTTTTTTTTTTTTTTTTTTTTTTTTTGGTTTGTAGTTTACTGACTAATGATTATTACACAGAAGTGAAGTAGTAAACTTAATAGGCACTTACGGAAAAGAAAAGGGAGCATGATGAAATCATTAACTTTGTGAAATCTTAAATTAAGCAAACGGGAAGAAACATTGGAAATCATCCTCATCATCAATGTTTTCTTTTTGGTGTCCACTATAAAGGGTTACAATCAATGAAATGAAGCTTTACTTAGTTTCCTAAGATCCCATAATCTTTTTGAATGTGGGAATTTGAAGGTCTGTTGTGTTACCAATTTTAACCCATTCATAAAAATGTCTATCGTCAACTTAATGACTTGATTAGTCACTTTGAGTGAAGGGTTGAGTTCTGCTTGAAATAATTTTGATGTTGATGTTAAAGCTTTAATTAGTCATTGGTATAAAGAAGGAGTTTGGCCTAAAGTGATGGAGGAGAAAACAATGTTAGATTGATTGGAATGGGTTAAATTAGATTCTCAATGGTTGACTTGATCAACGTCATTCGAGTTTTTCGACTCTAGCTAATCAATCTTGATATTGTCTTTAAGAATTGCAAAGTTTGTTATGTTAGCACGCACTATACTCCCAGTTTATCTTATAAATGCAACATTTAAGTTGAACATTGAAAAAGAACTCAATAATGTTACTATAGTCCTACATAATATGCTTCTTGGTGTATCCCGAGTGACCAAAATCTCATTTATTCCTTCTCATTGTCTATTTATGCTTTCACCAATAATCATGTTAAGAGAATTAAGACCCGTAGTTTATATTGGAATTACTGGATTAATTAACACCAATATGTGTTTATAATTGCTATGATAATGAGTTTAACTAACTAATTTGGTTTTCAATTTTTTAATATCGGAAAAATGTGTGTGTGTATATATATCATTTTGCCCACTAAATTAATCTTATAGAAAAAAAAGTATAATTGTTTATAGTATTTATTTTTAAAAAGGTGAATTGCATTAAACATATTCATTAGTTAGATGATTCTAACAAATTGTATAATCATTGCTTTGATTGTATAATAAAAAAGAAGTAGCTATTATGAATACCAAGTCACTTAAAGTGAAATAAATGCACATAGCTAAGTGATGCAAAGATCAATATAATCATGTAAAAGTCTCAATGATGTTGATTTAGTCACTTAGAATTAGGTTCTTTGTAAGTATCAGTATATATGTGTACAAGGCCAAACTTGTACTTTGTGTGAGTGTGATTCAAACACTACACTCTACTTAATATAAAAATTTTGGTAGGATTCGAACATTGCACAAATTGGTTTACTAAGACATATCACACTATTTATCTCCGATCCTCTACAAGACTTTAGGAGGTCATAATAAAACCAAATTCGTACTTCCTTTTTTTAGTCCTTGGTAGGATTCGAATCATGCACTCTATGGCTACTAACATATTTGGTAGGATTCAAGTCATGGACTTTAATTTGTGGTGACTAACAAATCAAAACTTGTTTTCTCAAAAAAAAAAAAAAAAAAAAAAAAAAAAAAAAAAAAAAAAACAACAACAACAAATCAAAACTTGTGAATTTATTTTGATTTAGTTTATCAAGTCTATTTATAATTGAATTCTTTGTAAGTATCAATACATATAGCAAGCTCTTGGTTGCTAGTTCACTAAGACAGATCACACTATTTACCTTCTCTATAAAGATGAGGGTCAAACTCATACTTTTCGGGTCTTTGATAGGATTTAAACTGTGCACTCTACTAGCATACTTGTTAGGGTTCGAACCTTATTACACTTTACAATGGTTAACAAGAAAAACTTTATACACTTAATTATATTCTAAAAAAAAAAAAACTTTATAAATTTATTTTGAATTAATTGACTAGTTAGTCAGCTATAACTCGAGCAATTAAATGTATATATATGTTAATTGGGACCCAAGATTTAGAAAGTTAGGCTGATGCTTCACGTCATGTCAACATTCTGCAGGCTGCAGCCAATAATCTCCCAATAAGCAGGCCGGTTATTGGAGTTTGAACAAACCGGCATCATATCCTTACCTTTCTCACCACTGCAAACAACCCATTTTAAGCCATTAACACAAATTTCTGAGCTTCAATTCATTAATAATCTCAAGATCAGATATACACAAAAAGATATATCTGCTGCAGATATATATACCAAAAAGTTTGGCTCTTTCCACTATGATCAACTCAAGAATGTGGCCTCCACAATCCCATATATACATGCAGATCAGAGCTGAGAGAGAGAGAAAGAGAGAGAGAGAGAGATGACACAAGAATGTAGTCATCACTCATTCACACTTCACATCCTCCATTCAAATCTCAGTCACTTCTTTCCTCTAACTCCACTATTAGATCATCTTTCCAGTGGTGGAGATTAGCTTTCAAATTATATATATTGTCATTTTATAGGAAAAGATCGACAGCAAATGAGGCCTGGCCTTCAAATAATGTCTGTCTTCATCTTATGATTTTCCATGTTTATTAAACACAAAGAATGATATATATGACACCTGTATTACTTACAACTTGCTTAGTAGATACTAAACATATTTCTTCAACCATACAATAATAATCAACACAACATATCCACATGTATTTAACTATTGAATGGAAGGAACTTTTCCATCCTATCCATCCTCAACCACAGGTCAAAGGTACGATCCTTGGTTTTGAATATGTAGCAGCCTTAAATCTTTAGTGCCTACAATTCCCCAAAAGGAGATTAGTCACATTTATTTATCATATTGTTTTTATCCTAAGGTTAGAATTTGAATATAGTAGTAATATATAACATGTAAAAACTTATCCAAAACTGTGAACTCGATCAAAAGACATACGATAGATAATCAATGATTAGGTTTGAATTTCTCTCTCAAATATAGCAGATGACATTTGAAACTTATAGGTTTATCCAAGAAATTAAACAGTCAAGAACATATCATATAATGGCCTATAGAAGACTAAACTTGGTATTAACTCGAATTCATATATAAGAGTTTTTTCCCAAAATGGTCCCTCGACTATTGCTCATTCTCAATTTTGCATTTCGACTTTCAATTGCACCTAATGTAGTCCCTTGACTTTCAAAAACTCACCCAATTTGGTCCTCCGTTACATATTCCGTCAAATCAGTGTTAAAATGGAGGGCATTTTCGTCCATTTACCTATTGTTAGCCTAATAAATATTGAGAAATAGTTGAGGGACCGTTTTGAGAATAGTCAAGGGACCATTTTGGGAAAAACTATTTTATTTATTTCATTTTTGTTTATTTTCATTTTTTAGACTCTATAAAATTAGAATTTCTATACATTTTTTTTCTTACAAATATAAATACTTAAAATCGTGCAATCCAT
Source organism: Ipomoea triloba (assembly GCF_003576645.1). NCBI lineage: Eukaryota > Viridiplantae > Streptophyta > Magnoliopsida > Solanales > Convolvulaceae > Ipomoea > Ipomoea triloba. The sequence goes on along the minus strand of NC_044925.1, from coordinate 27,452,654 downwards.
CCTAAAAATTTTTAACTTTTTTTACAGACTTTTTCCCTCTATCTAAATATACAAACTATTCCTATGCAGATTTACAATAAGTTTCGTAAATTTTATAAATACTCATTTTTTAAGCACCGATTAAAATAATTCTTAGTCACATCCGTAATACTAAATATATTACTTTGGATTTTTTATAAATAAGATATAATATTATTAAACTCAAATAATTAAAAATAATGTGCGCACATCACAAAAGATTTTATGATTGACTTAAAAATTAACTATAAATTTTATTGTTGAATACAAATTGACAATTATTAAACATTATTTTTAATAATTATTGTGTCCCGTGTAATATACTAAAATTATTAGGTAGGATTTTTATAATTAAGGTATAATTTAATTAAATCAAATTTTTTAAAAATAATGTGTCCACATTACAAAATAAATTATACTTGCCTTAATAATTAATAATTAATAAAAAAATAAGAAGAGGAAAACATATAAAAGATGTCATACAATATCTTAAATAATGTAAAATAATATAAAATTTAATAATTACTTCGAAATCAAATACAGAAAATATTGCAGGAAACATTGACGAGATTTTACTTTCGGCTCACCTGAGAAGTTTACTAGAAAAATTTACCTTTCGGTCCAATATTTTCCCTACATTTTACACTCTTTGGGTGTCTACGCTTGAAAAAAAATATTATTTTCAATGGTAAAAGTAATATTTAATGTGATACATAGTGATTGATTGTCTATGAACATAAAAAATTAAAAAAAAAAAGAAGAAGTATATGAGTATTTATGAAATTTACAGAACTTATTGTAAAACTTATAGGAATAGTTTGTATATTTAGAGGGGAAAAGTCTGTAAAGAAAGTTAAAAATTTTGAGGTTGGATTGCGCGATTTTAACTATTTATATTTGTAAGAAAAAATGTATAGAAATTCTATTTTTATAGAGTGTAAAAAATGAAATAAATAAAATAGTTTTTCCCAAAATGGTCCCTTGACTATCCTCAAAACGGTCCATCAACTATTTCTCAATGTTTATTAGGCTAACAATAGGTAAATGGACGAAAATACCCTCCATTTTAACACTGATTTGACGGAATATGTAACGGAGGACCAAATTGGGTGAGTTTTTGAAAGTCGAGGGACCACATTAGGTGCAATTGAAAGTCGAAATGCAAAATTGAGAATGAACAATAGTCGATGGACCATTTTGAGAAAAAACTCTATAATTTAGCAATGATGACTTTGTGATTTACCAAAAAAAAAAAAAGAAGATCAATTTCCTTTGAACAAGGTCTCAAATTTGAATTATTAACAGTTAATTTAATTTACTCTGAACCAAATCAAGAACCAACATGCATGACTACTACTTATACACGAAAGATTTTTATTTTTTTGGGTGGCGAGAGAAATACGCAACTACTACCTAAGGGTGTGCACTGCGTAAACTTCGCTCATGTATGTGTAATAGTCTGCAAATCATAAAAGAAAGGTAAACTGAACTAAGAAGCTAGACTCTATATGACAAGCTCGACCGATAGGATGATGGCAATAATCAAACACATAACCTGGTACGAGATAAACAACATTAGTAGTTTTTTTTTTTCTTTTTTAAATAAATCTGATTGTGGATTAAAGCAAAGTATTCAAAGATCATCACAAGCTAAGTCGTCAAAGTCTACGCCACCAAAATAAATTTGACGATAATCTATCATCATCCAATGTATAACCCCACAATCTCACATATATTATGTATATATTAAGGGTTCAATAAATGACTTATTACCCAATTATTAAAGCACACGAAACACTGATTTTGTTTTGTACTAAGCGTTGATTATCGAGGCTGCCTCCTTGGATCTAGTCAGCTTCGTTTGTTTGTATTACTAAACTTTATTGAATTAATGCCAAGTGTTAGCAACTACACCGATCATGCTGTTTAGTCAAAGAAAAAATGTTGTTGTACTACGTTACATACGTTGTTTGTTTGTTGAGGATCGCACTAAGGATTCAAACCAGATGGGTTTAGTGCACATGTTAGGTGACCTCTCAACTCACCCTTTCTATTTCAACATTTTCTTTCAATTGTGATATATGCATTATATGTGAGGACAACAAATTTAATTAGGTTTTAAACATTTTTCTCATGTGATATAAATATGTATTATTATTTGATAATATTTGATAAGTTATCTACTAGCCTACATTTAATGACTAATTAGGTTGAAAAATAGCTTTAAGTAGCTAGTATTGATTATATTACAACAAAATTTATAAACTTTCGTGTGTTGGAAGTGGATGGAAATTGTGTCTGCTTTTTTATGACCACATTATAAACAAAACTTATATTATCACTTTATGGCCGGAAAAGAAAGACCAATGAAAAAGTAGACGGAAAAGGAAAATTCCTCCCCCAACCCCACCCAAAAAAAAAAAAAAAAACTAGTCAAAAATTCATCCATTAGCTTAGTAGACAAAAAAAATTTCATCCACTTAGTTAGTGAATGAAAATTTTCAATGTGTTCTTTTTTGCACACTTATATATAGGTGGACAGAAAATTACGGAGTAAATAAAAATTGGGCTTCTAGCAAAAAATTGTGTAGGTTAAAAAAGCAGATGGAAAATTCAATCAACTTTTTTTATTTAGTCATCATTTGAGGGTATGTAGTTTTGCACCGAGTAAACTTCGCTTCTACATAAATTTTGGTACATTTATTAGTTATTGTTGAGGTTATTATATAAAATTTACAAATTAAAAAGAGATTATAAGTATGAAGTTTGTCCGACACACTAGACTGCCGTATGCACGAGGAGAAAAGGATCTTTAATTAATAATCATATTTTTGTTTAAGTAATTACTAGATTGGCCAATAATAGAATGTGGAAACTAAGCCTTAATTAGTTCTTTGATTATTTAACTTGACATTTACCTAACTGACCCTCTTGAATTGCTCATCATGGCAAGTTGTGACATGACATCAAGGTAATTATCTTGATCCTGCAATGATCTTCTAAGAGCTAGTCATTATCAATTATTTGATTTGGTGTGAAATTGATATGATCGACATATTTATCTTATTGATGGGATTATTTGGTAGCCTAATTGGCTTAGTAAGTGAAAGTGTAGAAAGTAGTTTCCATTTCTCACGTTTAAGATAAACTTTTTGGACGATTGATCCGAATCACAAGTCCGGTTAGGAAAGCTGTTGGGTAACTAGTGTAGGCTAGCAACAGTTAAACTAACAAACTCGGGCATGTAGGAGCGCTGATATAGGTTGTCATAGCTATTTAATTTCTTCTGAAATTGGTTGATATATCTATTGGGTAGATGTTTGGAGGGTCGAGTTCAGCATCCTGCCATCAAAATGCGACATTGACTACTATGCAGGTACAAGGAAATAAAGCTGTTCATTTGCTATTAGCTATAGTTTTTGGCTTGGTGTAGTGGTAAGCGCATGTTTGATCATATAGCAATATTTCTACTAGGAAGTTGTATTATTTGAGGCACCATTAGAGACCGGACAAGTACACGTTATCTTTAAAAAGCGAAATAATTAATAGGATGGCACACGCATGACATGACACAACTATAAAGTGAACTCATCCCGTTGTAAGAAATGTATGGATTTTCCTAAAGATGAAGATGACTGGTCCTTTCCCTTTCAAGGAAAAATGGTGGGCAGGGGATTGATGAGGTTAGTTTGAAGCAAGTATATAGCATCTTCTAAGGTTGTTTTCTTTTTTCTTTTTGTTTTTGAAAGAAATCTAAGGTTGTTTTCTGTGGTTTCAATATCTATCCTATCTGCCTTTGTTTTATAATTGATAATTCCATGAATTGAAACCAAACCCATCACCACAGGTAATGTTTCAAGCTAAGCTATCTAGGACTTTGGTAATGGCATGGGGTCAGTGTCCTTGTTTCAACTTCCTAGTCCTTGTCTCATTATTACCTTTATTTTTCACCAAAATGGTCTGCTCTCATCTCTCTACACTCTTGATTGCACAAAGTTTTCTGCACAAGTTGCCAAATATAATGCCACACTATATTCATATGGTGGCATTGGCAATTTGGCATAGAGATTCTCATCTCCACAGACACAATTTTTCCTGCCACTTATACTACGGTCTAGCTACCGTACGTACATGGAAATTTCTATAATGCTGTTCGACAAATGACGCATCACAGAATATTGGCCTGATTATGTAGTTGTCTATAGTTGATCGATCAGTTCTACCAAACCAATCTAACGATCAGCTTTTCAAATCAAGAAGATTATTAGGCAGTTCCCATCAAGCCACCAAGAGTCTAACTTGTTAACTGCAAGTCAATTAATCGATTAACTTGGCTGAAGTTGTCTGTTATTTTGGTTTGTTGTCCTGTAAGGAAATTGGACCGTCCTTGGTGGATAAGACCTGCAAGGTACGTACTGGATGGGGTATAGTGGCAATAATAATCAGTGAAGAAACGTGTCAGTACAATGCAATCAATCTTTTACTACTAATCAAGTCACAAATCTCAGTTAGTGAGTCCAAACAAAACCTTAATCCCTAGTGGAACAGACCAAGAAACAAAGAAAAAGTTATGGTTGTTATTGGACATAATTAGATAAGCATTAAGGCCGGGTTGGTACCCTTTAATCCTTTATCCATCTAATCTACTATTGGATTAAATCAATTTCATTTAAGGTTTAAGAGCTGGTTAATTGACTTTATCAGTTTAAACTAATTAGCTATGAGTAACTTAGACTGACTTATTTATCTCGTTGTGATCATTTGATGGTTAGGACCACATTAATGCAGACTTCCTCCAAATACACTTTTTGGTGACAATTATAGACTTTTCGATAAATCAAAGAGTTGGCCAGATTAACATTAACCACTCCATAATTGTCATTATCTAAAATGAAGGTTAATCCATGATTGTCATTATCTAAAATGAATGGCTCAGATAAGAGAGTGAATTCCCCAAGATCTTATGTATGGTAGAAGAATAATTAATTAATTAAAAACCCAATAATAATTTATTGGGCATTAGGCATAGCTAATTAATTATTAATTATGATAATAATTGTCGTTTTGGAGACATGAAAATGGGTATACCCTAAATCTGATCTGATGGTCCACTAACTAGCCTTGAAGATCCATGACACATGGAGGCCTTGAGGATAAGGCATCTAGCTGATGATATAAGCATGAAGTGTGCTGATACCTTGCCACACTCCTCAACTTCCGCTCACACCTCCAATATATATCATGCCATATTATATATAAAAATAATAATGATAATTTCAAAAAAAATAATAATAATAAAATACAAAAAGGTGCAACACCGATTTGACTTAAGTGATTTTTTTTTTTTGAGTCATTTAAATGGAAGAAGTTGAGTCATTTATGTTAAATCATAACTAACAGGTTTGGTACCTTTGGGATGATCCTATATATCCAATATCCTTTGACGTACACATCAAAATCAAATTTTTAAACTCGAAATTTGATCAATCAAAATTTAAAATTTTTAGGATATAAAGATGAATGTTTTTGCGTTTGCGATGTATATAAATTATGTCAAAAGCTAAGCTTTATAATCTAGTAACATTATCTTAAAACTGTAAGTATAAAATCACTGGTTGAATTATTCAATTTCTAATGTTATCCATACTATACACGGTTGTGCTTAATGCTTTCGATACCATAAAAAAATTATCAAAAATAATAGCAATGATACACTAATACTACCTAATAATCTTATCTATGCTTTCAAAATTCCAATAATATCAACTCATCTTCATGTAAAAACTTTCAAATTAAAGAGACGAATTTTAGGCTGAACCAACACGTTAGCACTAATTAGCATACATCATTTATTTTAAGATTAACCCCTAAAATAGTTTTTTTTTTTTTTTTAATTGAGTTGTAGTGGCAAACACACCCATCCTTTAATTAACCATGTGCTGTGTATATATATACTGGGCCGGATTTTAAGGCGTGCAAGATGTGCAACCGCGCAGGGCCCCAAAATTTTGGGGGCCCCTAATCCAGCCCTGGCCTAATAGTTAGTATATGTATTTGTGATTATATTGGCCCAAAATTAAATTTTTTACATTTTTCTCTTTGCAATTTTTCTTCAATTTACAGTTTATTTATACTTCGATAGGGTCTCACTTAGTTACTAGCATTGGACCCCCTGCAAATAAAAAAACCAGCCCTGTATATAAATAATTATCACTTTATATATATACCTCCTGCCGCCGCCGCCGGCCCGCGGCCAACACTATATATACATAAACATATATATACTAGAGAGTAGTTTATATTTAGTATTAAAAAAAAAAAAAAAAAAAAACTTAAGAACAACTATATGTCTATATAGCATACTTGTATAGTACTACTACAGCTAGCTAGCGAAGCTGCGGGCTAGTGTCTAGATTAAAGCAACCTGCGATGGATCCGAATATGTGAAATACGGCTCCGATTATGATCTTCATCTTCCATCTCACGTCAACCTCTTAGCTTTCTCTCTCCTCCTCCTCTAATCTCTCTATAAATATCACCCGCCACAGCTTCTTCCTTAATCCTCTCTGCCTGCGCCCATAATATAATATATATACACATAAATACTCCGTCGTATATATCTTCAATTCTCCGGCCACCTTCATTTCTTCTTCATCGGACCTATACACACACATATACTCTGTGTATACTATATACGATATATATTTGGTCATATATGGGGGATAATAACAACGTTAATCTGCCGCCGGGCTTTCGGTTCTACCCCACGGATGAGGAGCTGGTGGTGCATTTCCTCCACCGCAAGGCGGCGCTGCTGCCGTGCCACCCTGACGTCATTCCCGATCTCGACCTCTACCCTTACGATCCATGGGACCTAGACGGTATGGACACTTTTACTTTTTTCTCATCTTTTTTCAAAACAGAAAAAAAAAATAGTACATCTTGTAATATCTGATTGTGCAAATAACTAATTGTAGAAACAGGCACTTATGCAATTACGATTATACACCTTGATTGTGTATTTATGTCATTTTTCTGTAATTACAATTATGTATATTATAACGTCTATTCCTGCATTAGCTGATAACTGATTGTGTAGTTGGCCAGATGTTTATCATAGAAAGTATATATATAATGAATGAATTAATTAAGAATGAAATTTGCAGGGAAAGCTATGGCGGAGGGGAGGAAATGGTATTTTTACAGCAGAAGAACATCGAGAAGAATGACGGAGAACGGATTCTGGAAGCCATTAGGGGTGGAGGAGCCAATCTTCTCCAGCTCCGGCGCCGGCCAGAAAGTGGGGATGAAGAAATACTACGCTTTTTACGTCGGAGAGCCGCCGGAGGGCGACAAAACCGATTGGGTAATGCAGGAATATCGCCTCTCCGATTATTCCGCTTCCACTAGCTCCAGATCATCCTCTAGAAGAAATCGCCATTCCAAGATCGTAAGTCATCATCAAAAGTTCAAATTAAAACTATCACTTTTTGACTCTATTACTGTTCATAGTTATTTTCTCAACTTACTGAAGTATACAGAGTCAATATGACCTTCCTACAACTTTCCATATGTGAGACTAATTTGGTGCCACTGAAACACATGGTTCTGGTTAAAACTATCACTTTTTATCAATTAAAATTGTGTTTTAATGGGTTATAATTTGTGCAGGATTATAGCAAATGGGTAATCTGTCGGGTGTTCGAGGGAAACTATGATAACGGTGGCGGCGGCGATGATGGGACGGAGCTTTCATGTTTGGATGAAGTTTTCCTGTCGCTAGATGATCTTGATGAGATTAGTCTGCCACATTAAGATAATTAATCATTATATTAATTAAGCTAATTAGATCCCATAAGCTTAGGATCTAAATGGCATTGCATTTGCCCAGCTACTGTTTCTACATATATATATATATGTTTTGTTCTTCTTAGCAGAAATTTATGTAACAAAAAAAAAAAAAACTTATAAAAGTTAATTAAATGCAGTATATGTTTCGGATATAATCCATGTCAGATGGACCAATGGGGACGAGGTTTGTCCTATGTAGCACTGTCCAAATAGTGCCACGTGGCAGGTTAAATGTATCAGAATCTAAACTGTGGATGAAACCCCACCCCACCCCCCCACAAACCCCTACCCCACCGCGTGCTATTGCTTCAAAGGTCTGTGCACTCGTGAATCGTGATCTTTTATTAACTAGGATCACATGTAAAAGTTTACGCAATTCACACTTTCGGATAGTAACTACAAATTTTTATCGTCATCCAAAAAAAGTATAAATAAGCAAAATTCCTTTTCTATTTCAAATTGTACTCGGAAATATTAAAGCGAATTTTCATTATCTGTTTTATGTTTATATTTTTCGAATTGATAAGATAGATCAGATATTATATATAGTTGACTAATTAGGACATGTATTTTTATATTGGAGGAATATTTGATGGATTGTGCATTCTTAGAAAATTTGAAAAAAAAAAAAAGTGAAATAAAATGTTTGGCTGCTTCTTCTCATCCTACTTGGTGGCCTTTTAGCTTTTGTGTGGAATGATGGATATTTGGTAGTTGTCTTGTGTCACATAGCAAAGGGACAATTTTTATTTATTGGTGGTTGCTTAGGGAAGCATTGGATCATTGATGATGTAAACACTACAAGCTAGCTAGCTACTACTTCATCCATTATTCTTTTATTTTGTATTCAATTTTGTGATGTGCTAATACTTTTGATTTAATGAAAAGTTCGTAATCGCTTTCCAAATGCATATTTTAAATAATAACTAGTAATGAACTACAAGTAAACAAATCAGTTTAGATTGTTTATAGTTAATCGATTCAAAAAAAATAAGTACCCCTTAAGAGGAATTGAAACTTGGAATCTTGTGGTTACCAAACCAACTACCTAATCAAATTGGTTGAGAGTTGCTCCATCCATGATGTGTTAATACTTAATACCATTCTAAGCCAAGTTTTACTTACATTCTAATGAGGCATTTAGTTTAGGAAATGCGAATTTATCTTAAGTAATAAAATTATCTTACCTATTGACCTTCTCGATTGGAGTCACTCAACTATATATAAGAACCTAAACTAGTTTATCTCTTTGATCTTTTGCTTACTAAGGTCGCAAAGAGAATTTGGATAGTATGCCATTACACCACAGAGGACATTAATTAGCTAAAAAAAGTAATAACCGAACTCATCATTACCTGCAAGTAAAAATTAAAGTAAGTGCTAAATAAATGTTAACATATTTCAAACAAATCATGACAAAGATTAATATATATAACCTCACTACATCAAAGTATTCTTTTTAGGGTAGACTAACGAATCAAACCATTCCTTAATTTGTGCTAATTAATAATCTAGTTCAATTCATACTTAGCTAATAATTAATGCATATACCATGCTTCACCCCAAAGTAATTACAACTTTTTCTTGGTTTTACACTTGTGCAGCATTGCTTTGCCTAATGTGAACCCTGCAATACCCATTTTTACCTATAAACAAAGTATGCCATAATAACAGTAATTGCACGTTTTAGTTTCCCGCAAAAGCACCTTATAATTCAACCATTTTTGGGTTAAAAAAGGGTAAAAAAAAGTGGCACATTGTTTCACATTGCATTACACAACTAAAGCCTTTTGATGAATCTTTGACTGTACATCTGATGAATTTTCTTACCATTTGCAATGGATTTCTTTCTCCAGACTGCATGATTGGTTAAACATAGTATCTTCCTAGAAACTTGCCGACATCTTTACAGCCATGTAAACTCACTTTCCTACAAGTCCAGTGAGTGTTCATTTTAGAGTTAATTCCATTTTTGGTCCTAGATTTATAGGTGGCATTCCACCTTTAGTTCTTTTTTTCAAAACATCCACTTTTGGTCCTAATATTATTATGGCATGACCATTTTTGGTCCTCCGTCAAGAAAATCATTGAAATGCCGTTAAATACAATGACATTTTGATCCTTTTTATACAAAGTAGGTTGACCCGCTATATTTTTTATGTTTATTTTTTGAAACAAAATCAAAATTGAAGACTGAAATGTTCTTGTATTTGACGAAATTTAAACTGTTTTGTTGATGGAGGACCAAAAATGGCCATGCCACAATAATACTAGGATCAAAAATGGATGTTTTGAAAAAAAAGGATTAAAAGTGGAATGCCACCTATAAATCTAAGACCAAAAATGGAATTAACTCGTTCATTTTACTTTTAAAAAAAATAGTTTAAATTTGATTAATATTTAATTATTTAATTAAGTTGTAACAAGTTCTTCTTTTAAGACTTAATTATTTAAAGATTAAATAATTTACACTATAAATTAAGTGTTAAATTTTAAGATTTTTTATAATATCATATTGTTTTTTTTAATGAAGATAAAAATAGCATTAAAAGCTAAGAGGACATCAGAAAAATTAAGACTAATCTAGAAAAGTAAAAACAAAAGATAAAAACTATGGTGAGGCCACTTTTGTGTTGGAAAATACACTTTTTCTTGCCATCCTAATCCATTGATAATCAAGAAAATTAGTCTTATATACAAGGTACAAATCACTTTATATTAGTCTTTGCACTTTTTTACCTTCCACATACATCTAATTTTACTTTTCCTGGTTAAAAAAGAAAAAAAGAAAAAAAAAGAAAAGTAATTCATGTTTGGATTGGCATGGGTCTTCTTGATTTGACCTACTTTTTATTGGCAAAGAGAAAAGTTGAAAATGCCACAATAATGATCCATTTGTGATACACATGAGATAACATTAATCAGAACTTAAAGGAAAGGTGTCCAAAAGGGACAGTCGAGTAAGTAGAACATGACTCTTATATTTAAATGTCACGAGTATAATTTTTATCAAGATTCTCTTGGTTAGATCCGTCGCAAAGGATATTCTTAGTACGGTTTACTTCTCCTATGTGGTTATATATAAGCTCAAATAGTGGTTACGGGTTTCTCACGTTATAAAAAAAATTATAAGTGTTGCCATATCTAGAATGATTTTTTTTTTAGTGTATATAGTTGCATATATTAATTAATTTTGATTTTAAAAAGAGTTATTTATTGTAATCAATTTAACTAATTCAATTTTAAAAAGAAGTTCATACGATATTCAAGGACGCATGCTTGTTTCCATTGTCTTATACAGAAAGTAATAATCCAATCCGATATAATTACCTGTCCTCCTCCACATGTTTAGATCCTAAACACTTGTTTCGGAAATATTTTTAATCAAATTTTTGTCAATTTTCGGTGCTAGAACAACCTCCGGATGATATATATATATATATGTATGTACATATATATATATATATGTACATGTATATATATATGTACAAATATATATATATATATATATATATATATATATATATATATATATATATATATATATATATATATATATGATAAATCTTTTTCACTTAGACATCTCAAACACGCCATGATGCGAAGAGATAGAATGTAATGGCCCCTTCTTGTTGGGTTAATTTTTCAAGCGTATTATGCGAATGGGATACGCCCAATGTTTATTTTTAATAAGTATATCAATGCAATATTATATAGGATATGCTCAGGTAATTGAATTTTAAAAGTTTTCATGCATTTATAATAAATGGTATTTGAAGAGTTTCTGTAGGAACTGTCTGTTGGTCATATCAGTTTGAGCTGGTCAGCTAGAGCAATCTAAGTCGATTTACCTTCTTGTAATTCTTTACTGGTTAGGGACACAAAATATATATTACCCAGAATATAATGCACCTTTATACCGCGACTACGGACTTTCCCTTAATAAAAATCAATCACTTTCTTTTTTTTTTTTTTTTTTTTTTTTTTTTTTTTTTTTTTTTTTTGGTGAAGAAATCAATCACTTTCTGCTAGCTCATACTATATGTTGTTTGAAAAGGACCAAAGAGCAAGAGTTTGAAGAAACCCTATATTTTAACCTATTATTTAGAAAGAACCATGGCTAAACTAAGATAGAGGAAAGCATGCATAATATAAATAATTTCATTGCTTAATTAGCTCGTAAGCACTGAGCATGCTAATCATATCACCCATGCAATACAAGGCTGCATTTACACACAACAGCACGTGCCAAAGAGTGGGGTGGGTGGGTGGGTAGCGGTATGTATATACATACATGTGTAAGTAAATAAGTGCACATAATTAATTTATAAACAATTTATTATTAATTGTGGGCAAATAAAGGAGGCCATCCATTTCATGTACCAAAGTTATGCTTTGGAGTTTGGGGAGTTTTGCTTGGATTGGGAAATGACCAAATCAATTTGAGAAAGCAATTATCATTGCACAACACACATGCTACCTCTTCCACTTCATGGCCCAACATCAACTTGCTCATAAAGTTTTTTTTTTTTAAATTATTTAAATGTATTTTTCATTGATTATGACACCATGTCATTAAAAAAGAGAAGCTAAATATAGAATTAAAGAAAGTACATATATACAACATATTTGAAGACAGACTTGGCGTCGTCTCACCGCAACAGAGAATTCTTGAGCCCAGGTCGAACTTTTTTTTTTTTTTTTTTTTTTTCCAGTTAGATAGATTGGTTTAGTTTAGCTAGATAGATATATACCAGACTTTTAATTATAACGTATTGTAAGGGTGATTAGTTTATAGGAATTATATATGTTGGGGAGGAAGTGAGAAAAGAATGAGTAATGGGCCAATATATAGCTTTTGTGTAAAGCTAATTATGCATTGTAATCCATGCATCCACATCAAAAGGTCAAACCAAGTCAAAACCAAGTCACCATTCCTAGGGCTGAAAGTACAAGGATTATTAGATGGAGATGGGCATTCTTGAAAGATATATATTAGCCTTCCCACAAGTGGAGATAGCACTTGTACACATTTGAAAAAAGTTGAAAGTGAATTTTTGTTGGGGCCCCTTTTCAATTAGTATTACTCATTTTGTGGTTTGATTTAACCTTGTTGTGTGCTAATATATTGAGATTTTATGTCAAGTTGCTTAGAAGGTTGAAACACTGCAGAATTCCATGAGTGTAATCATGTGTGGTGAAATGTTTGTAGGCATAAATCTTTGAAGATATACAATGTGGTTGACCATACCACAATTCTTGGAAATTACCCAAACCTTTATAGTATACCACTAACAGTCCACATGCACATTTGGTACATTAGGGTTCATGATTGTAGTGCTGGATTTCCTACTTCCTAGTAGCTTCTCGGGGAAAAGTAAAACAACAATTCACGAGGCAACCCTAGCCAGATAAGTTGGCTGGATAGTTGGCTTGGTAACCACAAGATTTCAAGTTCGACTTCCTATGAAGAGCGGTTTATTGGCCTTCTTGATTTGAACTGGTCAGCTATGAACAACCTAAGCTGGTTTACCTCCTTATGATCTTCTGTCAGGTAGAGTTATAAGGCGAACTTCACTCAAAATCTACATTTAGGTAGTGACTGCGGGTTTTCCCATAAATCAAAACAACAATCCATACATCTCTGAAAATTCTTGGATATTACCCAAAAGTAATGTGCTTTCTTAGTGTTGGTTACATTAATGGGGTCATTTGTTTTAACATTATACTATGCTATAATGTCACATTTGATACTCATGAACTTGAAACCTCGGCGTTTACTGGAAGAGAGAGTGCAGTGCCTTTCTCCGCTTCCTGCTGGCGCACAACCATTGACGAGGTGTTTCAAGGTCATCCCCGGTTACTGTTGGTACATGCCAATTGCCCTCCTCCGACTCCTGCAATTTCATTCACACTTGTTAGCGATATACTATGTTGAGAATTCTCGAGGAATAGGCAACTAGTGGCATGTAACAACTTACCTGCATAACAATTGAATATGGAGGAGGCATGTGTAGATTAAGTCCATGTTCTCTAGATGCAGTCATCCGGATCTGGCAGTTTAAAGGTACATGGTTTACAAGCCACATAAGAACTCACACTGCAAAGAGTATCTTTTGAAGAATGGACATGATCGCATTGAAGGAAATGCATGAATGCTAGAACCAAAAACAAATGGCTTTAAAGGGAAGGTACCTGATGTTTTTCCTTCCATCTGGGGAAAAAGCTAGTCCCTAACAGTTGGAAGAGGTGATCTCTCATCTCATCATTTGTCACCAGCAAACACTTGCAACTAACAGCAGCATATAACCAATACCTGCAGAAGACTTTTTAACTATGGAAGTTGATTTTTGAAATCATATTCATTGACAATGGAACTGTAATTGTAATCACAAAGCTTCCCACTGGAAGATTTCATATTTCACTTCCATCTTCAATACTCAAACTTGATAAACACAGATAATGTTTAATTCAATTATTATATTAGTAATTAGTAAATAAATGAGAAAGTTCTCACTTGTGAGGGCTACAATATGAGTTCAAGTCTAGGAACATGCTTTTTGGAAAAAAAAAAAAACAATCATATTATGTATAACCCTTTCCTAAATCTTGAAAGATGAAGAAGAGTTGCACATAATTTTTTACTCTTTTAAATTAAATAAAAGAAATAATTGTTCACCATGGACTTAGCTATGTGCTTAGATATTTACTCTATTCACCATGGACTTATGTGCTTTTGGGTTGTGGCATTGTTTACTTCTCTATGCCATGTAGCCAACATTCAATCACCAAGGAATTAGATGATCAATTGAAAAATTAAAATATAGTATAAAGCTTAATTCAAGAATGTTACCAATCATCATTTGAACCCAATGGAGTAGCATAAAGTGCACCAGCCTTTTTCCAGCTTTCTAGCAGCTTCTTGTTCTTAGGATGGACAGCAGGTCCTCCAGTTACACGATTTTTATGCAATACAACCAGTGGCAGTTTCTTTGATTTGCTCATTTGATGTAATTGATTCACAACAGATTTGAGCTACAGCAAAAGGGCACAAATGTAAACTGGAAAAATGTATTACTGGCCTCCAAAGTTTAGAGTGATGCTGCTCTCATACCCGCACTTTTTTCAGAGATGCAGAACATTGATGAATCTTAATCTCTTTTAAAGTTATTTTCAAATATCTAATTGCTATCCATCCTGCAGAACTCTTGATCCCATGGATAGAAAAGCAAGGAAATACAAAGAAACAAACAGGGTGTAAAAGAAGTGTTCCCTACCTGTAAAAAACTAAAGTCTCGGTGGTTAAGGAGGCTAACATTTGCACCATCTACCACTGCATCAAATGGACCATTCCTCTTAAGCCACTCCTGAATGTACAGTACTTCTTATATTAGTTTAATAATGTTTCATGTAGTAAACCAGAATCATGAAGTATCAATATTGGGAACTACTAAAAAAGAAATATCAATTTTGGGAATATGCTCTAGCAATCAAACTCTGCTCAACCAATATATTTGTAATATCAGATGTATTTCGATAGAATTAAATACCAATATACCATATATAAGAATGATATGCTGCTATTCAAATAAAATCTTTTAGAAGCCAAACATCAAACAGACATTATGCAAGTACATATGGGTCCTAGATTCAATTTATTGAGTGTTGAGACAAGGATGCATTAATTTTCCCAATATTTTCTTCCATTTTGAATGGGAATATTTGATAGGATGGAGGGATTATTTCCTCTTCATTTTGTTTCTCATCCAAATACATCATACACTTGATAAGTACTGTATTATTCTCGTGAGGAGGAAAAAAAACCAACACCATGATATCCTGAAGACCAGAACTATGGTTTGAGAGTTTATCATAAAATTAAATATTTAGATAGCATCCACAAGACATGTAGATAAAATTAACCAAGCTATCTAATTTGACACCTCTTATGAAAATCAGAAGAAAATAAGCTCAATCTACATAGCTCCATATAGTATGCACTTTACATAGAATAAAAAACAGAAAATTTTACCTCAAATTGTAAAAAGTTATTTTTGGCTTCTCTTTCAGAAGCCAACTTTGCCAAAGAATTAGCAAAATTCTCCGTCTCCCTAGGATCAATATCAATGCTTACAAGCTTCTCCCCACATGAATGACACACTCCTGTCTCATTCATCTCAGTTCTCACCACTTCCCATTGTCCTTTCCCTAACCACCCGTGTCCATGCCACCCACCCCCACCCTTTACTACACCTTCCTTCACCTTCTCCACATTCCAGTTCTCCATCCCAACCCCTGCAGCAGTTTCAGACCTAAACCAATCTTCGACAATGCTAGCAGTATCTTCTGACACCTGTCTCACAGATGCCCTTAACCTATGCATCATTTCATACACTTTCTCATCCCTTTTTGTCTCAGAACTCAGCCTCAAAAGAGCAGAAAGCTCTTCCTCCTCTGCCACCACCCCAGATTCTACCATATGGGCATCAACCTCATAAGCCTTATCTGCCATTCCCTTCTTGCAGAAACCAAACAAGGCCGGGCCATATGACCTCAACTTTGGAGGAATACCACAATTCTTCATTTGTTTCACCAAATTAAAAGCCAAATCCGGGTCTTCCTTAGCTGAAGCTAACCTTGCAGCACTAGTGAACGTAGCCTCATTTGGAGCTACTTTATCAAATCCCATTTGCCTAAAAATCTCAAAACCCTTCTGAATACCCAAATCCCCGAATTCCCCCTCACCACCAGAACTACAATTTGAACACAAATAAAGCAAAACATTATAATGGTGTACATTTAATGAAACTTCATTCAACCTGGCTTCATGATAAAGGCGGAGAGCTTCTTCCAAGTCACCATGCTTCGAGCACTGATCTAATTTAAATCGAAGCACGCTTTCCGGGGCTTCACGGCGGGCTTTTTTGGAGAGCTTATTGCCAGGGTTCGTTGTATTTGGCTCTTGCACAACAGCCGCTGAGGCGGTAGAGAAATGGTATGGTTTGTTCATGGAGCACAAATTGGCAGATTGGGCTTTGGAATTGCCCTCGTGTTTGAAGAAAATATGGGGAAGAGAGCGCAAGGTTTTGGAGTGGAAAGAGAAAGAAGAAGAATGGTTTCGGGTGAAAGCAGAGAAGAGCAGTGAGGTTTTGGATAGGGAAGGTGAAAAATAGCCCAGGCGACGAAACAGCATCTTAGGTTATCTTAACATCAGTTGAAAGTAATGGCGGTTGAAACTGTTATGTTCGTGGTCCTATCGAACAGCGGAACCTAACGCCCCATCATCAAACCAGTTTCCTTTTCCCGACGGCGGTCTGCAGAGCAAAAACTATCAGCTTTTGTTTGGGGGAACGGAAAAAAATGACACCTTTGCCACGGCGGCTTTGCTTCCTAAGTTCGCCGCTTATATCCTTCTCTCAATCTCTCAGTCATTTAGATTATCAAGACTAAATTGTATCGATATCTAACTGGAAATCTTCTGCATAAAATGGAGAAAGCATATATCAAACTAAAAACTGAAACATCATCAGCAACTAACTTCAATAGAGAAACAAATTCTCAAGTCCTGTAAGGACATCAATCCCCCAAAACGAAGTTTGACGCATTTTGGGGCGAATCAAATTCCAAATTTTCATTTCGACATTTTATCGAACAATTTGGGGGAGTTCTGGAACGGCTAATATGCAGATGTGTATGTTCCTAAATCCTACTCCCTAACAGCATTTTTATTTCTCACAATTCCTTCCACTATTTGACCAAAAATGAAAACATAAACGAATTTAATAGCTCGGAAAGAATGAAAGAAAAAGATACAATGACCGGAGAACCTGGCAGACGCCGGCGAGCTCAGCTTTTGGAGACTGGAATGGGGTCTGACTAACATCCTCTTGGACCGTCAACCTTGTTTTTCGGGTCAAACTCATAGGCCCGCGCCATCATTAAATGGGTATTTGGGCTAATCTAAATTCCGTAAAGTAACAAAGTCAAAAAACTAATCTATAACGGGCCATCCCCATCTAACCCGAGCCGTGGTCCAGACTAATCCATAGGCCATCGCCGGAGTAATGGAGAATGAAGCCCAGTAACTACAAAATTTCAAGTCCAATATTATTCGATACAACGAACCATACTTATGTGGTTGTACCAATTTATTAAGACACATAACACAATTTAATTCATTTACTAAATTTCTTTTTCAAAATGTTGAATCCCTAACTCCAAAGTCATTCACGTCCATACTCGATAAAGCATCATCTATACGGATGTAAATTCTGGTAAGTTAACTGAACACAAAAACTAGACATTTGCTTATTGCACGAGTTCTCTCATTTTGAGAGATTACTCTTACAGTGTCATTGGTAAAACTCGATCTCTGTCTTTCTTTTTAAACTTATCTTGTGACCAACTGAACTGCCATTCACTAAATTTTGAGGCAAAGTAGTGGAGGATCGTGGTGTTGGGTTCACCCTTAATATTCTCCACGTAGTACACTAGTACACTCACAGTCCCACTCGATATAATTGAAGACTCAAAAAGTTAGTGACCTGGATAAGGCATAAAAGCTACCGGACAAACAGGGAAGGAAGCACGAATGGCCCCTACGCATATTCGCACTACTAAAAGCTTACCAGATATGAATGAAGTCAAAACTTTGATCACACTTTCTCTCGAATAATAATAATTTTTTACTCTAATCGTTATAATTATATTTTTAATTCTGATCGCTGCGGCCAATTTATTAGTATTATTATTATTCAGTATGTGTGTGATGATAGTTTTGATATTATTGAATGAATTTGATTGATATGAAGAAAAAACAATTGAAGAAATTGATGAATAGTTGAATACAATCAAAATGATATTAACCTCTAGTTTCTGAGACGTTACGAAGTCTGCATATTCTTCTGATTTCATTCCGATTCCTGCTACTTTTTGTCCATTTGTCTTCTTCTCCAGTGAAAAATCAGCTACAGTAGCTCGGAGTAAGCTGGAATGGGCCACGGGAACTCGAAATCGGGCTCGCCTTCTTCCGACGAGTCCTCGCACAACGGCTCGAGGTCGGCTCACTCTTCCCGCGCCGGAAAGTTTGGTCAACGGCTTCAGCTTCAACGCTCCCACTTCCGTCGCCATGGTTCCGGTTCCGGTTCTGGTTCTAACCAGTCTAAACTCCTCAAGGAAGAAGATTTCGCCGGAATCGCTAGCCTTCGTCTCATTAGCGTACCTACTTCTCGCATTCTCTGGAACATACATACTCCTAGTATCGATATTCATACACGTATTTCTTTACATTTATTGAATCAGTAGTTGTGATTATTATTATTATTCTTATTTATTTATTATTTTTTGGTGAAGGCGGAGATGAAATTCAAGGACAAATGGCTTGCTTGTATTACGCTTGGTCTACAAACTTTCCGCACTCATGTATCTGATCAGTTAAGTAGCTCTTCCAGTATAACATACGCGAATTTAAATTTGCCAGAGCTTAAAAGCTTTAGTCTATAGCACAGTTGTGGTTTACTAAATCAATGGCATTCCATCTGAAATTGTCACTTCAGCTGAATTGAGTTGCAACAAGTGTTGATTTGACTTTTGAGAATAATGTAATGGAGACTTTGAAATGCATTTGTTTGACCTTAATTTTGCTTGTAAATTTTCCATCAGGAGAATACTGTTGTCTGTTATGTTTTCCTACTGTGCTGTAGGCATTGGTTTTTTCTGCTATTCGGTTAGTTGCATTCCCAATAGACAATTTAAGTTTAAAGGCCTATCTTAAACTTTGAACATTTCTTGCTTGTATAATGTGAGGGAAGCTGTAAAAGCTTTGTTTTCTGTTTCATTTTTCCTTGCACATACTGATATGTTGTGTTCTGTTGGATATGCAGCACTGACAAGCCTACCTGGAACTCGGTAAGTAATTACGGAGTACATTTCTAGATTTGATCAACTGAATTTTTTGAGGGATGCTTGTGAGTTTTCACAATCTTCTTTATTTAATACAGTTGAAATCATATGTTTTAGACATTATTTTAGACATTCCTTGCAGGTGAGGAAGCTTCTTTTAGAAAGAAATGGGGCACATATTGCAAGAATATCTGTGTTTGAGGTGTGTACTTAAATGGGTTGACTCGACCATTGTGTATTTGATTGTGCATTAGTAGAAAGCATGATATTTGTGCATTTATCAGTTTTTGGCCATTTAGGCCTACTCACTGTGCACCTAAAAATTGAATTTCCATTTTTCATATATGTTACTCAAAGTCATTGAGTAAAAGCTATTTATTTGTGATCATCTACATTTCCTCTTGTACTTTAGAAGTGCCAAGATGTATCTTGTAATTAATTATAAACACAGAAAAAGAGGAAATATGAAAAGAGAGAAGATCTTTATGTATTATAGTCTGCTGATTGATTTTCTATGTGATACAGACTAATAAATTATCCAAGAACAATTTGGTTGGTCATTGTGAGATTGATCTACTTGAATACCTCTCCCAGGTGAGTTGTACCACACTAGGTAACTATTAAATGTAATTTGTATGTTTATTACTGGAACAAAAGGGAAAATAAATAGTACTATTTGGCTACAGTGTACAGTTTTTTATATAATCTTTTCCTTGTCTTAGCCTTTATTTCTTCCTCACTCCCAAACCCTCCTTCCCCCTTTTATGGTAGTAGGGGTGAAGGATTGGTGAGAGTTTGGTGTTATTTGGTTTTTAATTAGTGCAATAAATCAATAATGGACCGTGTTATTATATGTGCTTTTAGCTTTCTTATGTATTCTTGGGACATTTTTTGGCAGTTCTTATCTGCCATTCCTTGCACTAAAAGAAGCTCTCTTGCAGGACTCTGATTCTGATGTTGAGGCTTTTGACTTGTTGGACCCATCATCACCATCTATAGTCGTTGGCAGTATATCTATTTCATGTTCTATTGAGGTGTGTAATTCAAGAGTAACCACTTTCTTTATTTTGGGTGTGGAGAATGCCGTTCTAACCATTTTTTTCCTCTGTAACATTCTAATCCATATTAAACAATTGGCAGGATCCAGTTGAAACAGAGAAAAGTTTTACAAAGCGCATCTTGTCTATAGTGGTACGTCATTACCTGGCTTATGCTGCTAGACCCCCATAAAAACTTATGTGAACTTTTTGCTTCATTTGTTTGCATTAAATATGCTTAATGTAGATATTGAATTTTTATTCCATTGTGATATGCTTAAATGATGGAGGATTTAGCTAATATTTATCTGGCACTGCATACTTTGACCTACTACTACAAGATTATGGATACTACAGAGCTCTATCTGAAACTTCTGGGCTTCTGGCTTATTGCTTCCTTCAGGATTATAATGAAGATGGAGAGCTTTCAATGGCTGAGTTCTCTGATTTAATTGATGCATTCGGCAATCAATTGGCTGTTGAAAAGGTTTATATTTGACTATTATCTGTGTAGCTTTAATAAGTTTTGTCAGTAAACATATGCAGGGATGCAGTGCTCTAAAATTCAAAATTAAATACCACACAAGTTTTGTTGATTAAGATATGATCTAATTATTAATTCATTCTTCTCTTATATATATGCATATCAGAAAGAGGAGCTATTTAGACAGGCTGACAAGAATGGAGATGGTGTAGTCAGCTTGGATGAGTTGGCTATGCTTTTGACTGCATATCAAGGAAAGTAAGGGCAACATTTTGTAATCTTGGGGTGTTTTTATGCTACTACTACCGTGCATATTTTATAAGATTAAGACAGAGAAGGATTTCAAAACTTCTACAGAATTTGGAACTTAAGAGTTCTTTTAAAACTACTTCTATGGCAACATAGAAAGTAGGTCATGGATTGTATTGGCCTAATCTGGTCAGTCTTTCTTGGCATAAATGCATAATCTGTCCTATTCTGAAAAATATGAATCCATTTTTTGGAAGTTTTATTTCTTGCTTAATGAATCTTGTACCTGTGCTCTTTTTCTTTTAGGGAGGCGTTGATGAACTGCTGCCCAGTTTGTGGCGAGGTTCTTGAAGGTTCTGATAGTTTGAACGGTATGATTCATTTGACCTTGTGTTTTGATGAGGGAACTGGGAACCAAATAATGACGGGAGGGTTCCTCACTGATAAGCAGGCTTCCAGTGGGTGAGAACTAAATTACTTTTGCTCATTGAGAACTCTATTGCTGTTGCTTATTGTTAGAATATGACACCCTTCCTTAAAGATTCTTGGTTTTTAGGTTTTAACACTACATAACTTCTTTTTTTTTTTTTTTTTTTTTTTTTTTTTTTTTTTAAGATGGATGTTCAAACTGAGTGAATGGGCACATTTCTCAACATATGAGGTTGGTTTGAGGTCTGGTTCAAGTGCATCACATATATTGGTACGTGCTCTCTGTTTCTGTCTCATTCCCCAACAGAACCAACACTTCATTTGTAGTTCTATATGAACTGCATATGTATGCAGAGAGAAAAATGCTTTTATTGACTATTATGGTAGAAAATGTAACAACATTGATGATGAAAAATTTCCTGCTTCTGAATCTTGTTTGGCCTTTGTGATTTGTTCACATTTCCTTTTCTTGGCTTGAAGAATTGTCTATAAGATTTTTTTCAAGTGAGCTACAGTTATTGAAGTTGTCTAGGTGCCACATGAAAAATCTCTAATTGGATTTGTTTTGTGATCAGGTATATGATCGAAGAAAGAAGAGGTTAGTGGAGGAAATAATTGATCCCAAGATTGTTTTATCAATGAGAGCCATTTATCAATCTAAATTTGGGCTTGGCCTTATGGATACTGGTATGGTTTTTGCTGTTTACTACAGTGATCTTGTTTGATATTACTATCGGTTTCTATCTATCACTGGAGGAGTTTTTACTGATAATATCAATTACCAACTAATAGATCTTTTGCATGATAAATGTATTTAACTTATATTGTTCCAATCTTGATGCAGGGGCAAAAGAAATCCTGCAGAGCATCTCTGAAAAGCAGGGCAAAAAAATGGATACCCTTGATTCTGCTAAAGATATACCAACATTTGTTGAATTTTTTAAGGTATCCTTCTCATTCAGGTCCATGTTTCTCTTTCCTGCTCTTTCTTTTCTATTATCAATCATTTTACATAGAAATTATAAGTGCTAGCTTATGCTGCCTGTCCAAACCTCCCAGCTAATGTGTAGAATTCCTGGGATTCACAGAAAGATACTATCAAAAAATTGGATATACTAGAAAATATCTTAAGTGCCTCATTCCCTCTAGAATTGGTGATGGGTGCAAAAATGCTCATTCTTCCATTAGTTTTCTAACTAGCCTCAACTCTAATCTATTAAAAAACTGAAAAGCACCCCTTGCCCTAATATTCCAGTATTGCTCATCTTTTTAGGAGTATGTCTGCTATGTGCAAGAATATCTTTTCTAATAATTTGTTTCTGTATTTCGATAAATGACTGATTTTCAGTCTTTTCACTCTGACAGTTTGGCAGAATTCCTTCTTCTGTTCTGATTATCTCTAACTGTTGTAGGATCAACTCAGTGTGGATGAAACCAAGTACCCACTGGATCATTTTAAGGTGGGATGTGATTTTTGGACTACCTGGTATTTCATTTAACACCACTTAGTTGGTCAGTTCTTGATTTTTGATTTCTACATGCTACTTTGTGTTTAAGCCTTAGTAACAGATTGAATTAAAAACTAGTGGGTGGGGAGTTGGGAACCTAATCGCCTTTGAGGTTAACTGGCCACAATTTGGGCACAGTGCAATATTTATGAACAAATAATGACATATATTTATATTGTATGTTTACAAGTATTATAAAAGAAATGATATGTTAACATAGTTTGAATGTTATAAGCTTCATTTTCCTAAAGCATATTTGAGCTCTTGTAGACCTAAGATTAAGAGTTTAAATCCTCTATTTTTTTGGTACATCAGAAAAATGAAACACACTGGTTAACTTATTAACAACTCTGCCCCATTAGCATCTTCCCCAAGGAGGCATCCTACTACTATTTGTTTAAAATTTCACTTATAAAGGTTTGGCCAATCTGTCCTTATATAGGTTTTTTATTCTCAATGCATTTTTTTTACTTGCGCGTTTCTTGGCAGACATTCAATGATTTTTTTATAAGAGAGCTGAAGTCTGGTGCAAGACCAATTGCCTGCCCAGAACGCAATGATATCGCTGTCTGTGCAGCTGATAGCCGCACTATGGCATTCAACAATGTTACAGATGCTGCAAGATTTTGGATTAAGGTATATACTACTTTTTATTTTTAAAAAATTATTTTCAGAAATTACTAATAGCAAATATGGCTTCTATATATTCCAAAAGTTATGCCTGCTTGCTGCCATCAATTGAAGAAGCATCATGTGCTATTTGAATGGTATTTAAAAGGCTGAACAAAATGCTATGATCCTCAGATCAAATACAGTTTTTAAAAACAATATAGCACAAAATAACATTACAATGCTAGAGTAGGTTGTTAGCAATATCTGCATTATTAACCTTAAGAATATGCCACACTACCTCAGGGCCGAAAATTTTCCATCCAAGGCCTTTTGGGGGATGAAGCATGCTCCAGTGCATTCGTTGATGGAAGTTTGGTGATATTTAGGCTGGCACCACAGGTAGTTTAAGGTTTCTTTATTTTTTAGTGCTAAGTAATTTCTTTCCTTTTACATTCCAACTTTGCTTAACAGTACATTTATATTTAAATCATTCCAGGATTACCATCGTTTCCATCTTCCTGTCTCTGGAACTATTGAGAAATTTATAGACATACCTGGATGTTTATATACTGTACGTAAACTATTCTTTGGCTCTGAATCATATTGGTAGCTTAATGGCTGCTTCTGTCTAACTATTTTCAGCCATCCTAATTGCTGCATGTGTTTTACCTTCTAGGTAAATCCTATTGCTGTGAATAGCAAGTATTGTAATGTCTTCACAGAGAATAAGAGGGTTGTGTCAATAATATCAACAGAAGACTTTGGAAAGGTTTGACATTTTGAAAGTATGACATAAATTTACAATTATGTTCCTTTCATCTCTCAAAGAATAAAAAGGAAGGCTTCCTGTTATTTAGAAGATTAGTGTCTTGTCAAACTCATTGCTAATTATCCTGGTAGCCTGCTCCTTGTTGCTTGCCATTGCTTCTTCTGATGATGGGTGGCTCAGATGTCAATCTTTGTGTCTTTATACCAACTTTGGATTTATTTTAGTTTATAAGTGTAGCTTTGCATTTCTAAATGTAGGTGGCCTTTGTTGCAATTGGAGCAACAATGGTTGGCAGCATTACTTTTTCAAAGAAGGAGCATGACTATGTCAACAAGGGTGATGAGGTTTGTGATTGATAACATAAGCTTTTGGCTATTCCTTTTTCAATTGTTGCAGTCTGGTTTACATTTCCTCTTCATCTATTGATTTACAGTTTGGATATTTCTCTTTTGGTGGAAGTACAGTAATTTGTGTCTTCGAAAAGGTAAGTGCACTAACATCTGATTGAGTTGAAGACTTGTAGTTTCAGTCTTAGATTTGCATCCCGTGGCTGTCTTGAAAATGTGCAACCAGCGCTATTATTCTTCGTCTATTATTATCTTGTTGATGCATTTGATCTCATCATTGGAAATTACTGTCATTGAGCGACATTCCCTCCCCGGCACCATGAATTTTTCAATCAGCAGTCACATAAGTATCATCCTACTTCATTAAAAATGGTTGAAGTGCCCATAAGCTTTTATATAGGCATTCATTTTGGATGCAAAAGCTATGACTAGCCTATGACCATTGGAGACCTTTTTATGTGAATGCAGGACTCCATAAGGATAGATGAGGACCTCTTGGAAAATAGTGCACGATCTCTTGAGACATTAGTAATGGTGGGAATGCAGTTGGGGGTGTCCATAAAGAAACAGGCAGATGTCAAGTCGAAGTTGGAAAATCTTTCTTTATAAACATGATCAGTTCGCTTTCCTTGCATATTTATTTCATTTGGTCTTGCCCTAAATTTGTAGAAACAAAATAAATAACAGTGGGGGAATTCATGTTCTTAGTTACATTCAAGGAATCCAGGTCAGTGTTGTTGATGTATCATAGGGCTATGTTCTCATCAGTGGAGTGCACTTCCAAATATTTGCTTAAACATTCTTGACTTCTGCTTGTGGGTTAAAAAATGATCGCTGAATGTCTGAATATACTACACTCTTCTTGAGAAAAGAAGAAAGAAGAAAACTAGAGAGAACTATCACAGGTGTATCGGAGTCTGGAAGACAAAAATCTTCCCTACAGGCAGGAGTACTAGTAACCATAGTAATTATGAGGTTGAATGTTTTGTTGGGCCTTTTCCAATCCTACTTGTCCATGCATTCCATCATTTGCATATTGCTGCCACATTTGCTGCTCTTCAAATAGCAGTGTCTGTTTCTTCTCCAACTCTGACATCTGCACATATGCCGGCGGTGCTACTGAAAGCGAGGCGGCGAAAGGGTCAGCTCCTGATGCTGTTGTGTTGGCTGCGCCATCTGCAGACGGAGGTGCCGGTAGTGCAAGCATTGCCGGCATCCCGGCTGACCCGAACGCAACACTACTAGCACTGCCTGTTGTCAGAACGCCGGAGGAGGCCACTGCCTGATTTAGCGCTCCCTGTCGATACATTCCGTCGAGCATTAATTCATCGAAGCTGCCGGGGAGTTGTGCCTTCTGGTTTGACAGTTGGCTGGCGGTTTGAACGAGGGCTGTTTCCCAATCTCCGGATCCATTGAAGGCCTCCCATGGAGTCGTGGTTGTTTTTGCAGGGTTAAATGTCGGAATACCGTCAAACAAGGCTAAGGCTAACTGATTTGCATGCTCTTCCGGTGTGGGTGCATCCTCACCCAAGTTCAACAGATCTCCTATATCCTGTGCCTTCTTCTCCTCCTCCTTTGGCGCCTCCACCACTGTCATTTCTTCCTTCTCCTCCAAAAAATCCTCCGGTGGCGGCAGCGCTTCTATCGCATTCATGTCCTCTTCCGCTTCCTCTTCCGGCTCCGGCTCCTCCACCTCAGGTGACTGTTCTCGGCTCCTCATTACTCTCCCTCTCGCCATTTCCATTTTCTCCCGGATAATTTCCTCCATGATGTCCAGTTTCTCCTTGGGATAATTCTCCACCTCCGGGTACTCCGACTCCCTCGAAATCCCTGCAGCTTTACTCCAACTGTAGAACATCTCGAGTTCATCCCATTGCTTGGCGATGCGCTGGAAAATCTCATGAACTTTTCTGGAGTCGGGAATATCAAGCTTCATGAATCGATCCACCAAAATTCCCAATATTTCTGCCATGGAATAATATACTTGGAAGCTTTCCTTCACTACTTGATACAGAGCCACAAGCACAAGCCTGCTGCTCCTTGCTGCCCCTGCTCTCATATAATTTTGCAACCTTTATAATGTCTTCACATTCAAATAATAAACATATATGTGTGTTCAGTTAATTGCAGGAAAATGAAGAAGGCATTATATTGAAGCGAACCTGCTGGTTTGCAAGCTAAGAATCGGTCAAGAATCTGTATGTAATGCTGGATTCTTGAATACAAGTACTCGTTCTTCATTTCTGCAATCGGAGTGCATGCAACAACAATGGCAGTACTGTTGCATATAGTCTGTTTGAATAACAACTTCTAGTTATTTAGTCCAACCAAATTACTGTTTGAATAACAACTTCTAGTTATTTAGTTCAACCAAATTACTAATATATACGGAGTAATATATATTATTATTAGGAAAAATCTTACATTGGCAGCTTCCTCCTCTTCCTCTTCGCCTTCGTCTTCCTCTTCTTCTTCATTACCGGACGCTAATGCACTGTGTTTTGACTGTTTTCCACGGCGGTTTTGCATCCTGAGCTCCAGCAGTTCGTCGAGGTAGAGCGAGTAGGTCCGCACAAACGCGGAATAATCCCAGAAATTGGAGCGGGAGTCGCGGAAATCCGACATGTTGAGGAGGCGCGTGCCGCGCCTGGTGGCGAAGAAGATCTCCTGCTCGTACGACTGCTCGCCGTTGGTGAGCAGCCGGTGGATCAACATCAGCGACTTCAGCGCCACCACCCAGTTCTTGGTCTTGCTAAGCCGCCGGGAGATGGTGACCACGCACGCGCCCACGTACGCGCGCGAGTATAGCGTCAGGCACAGAATCTCCCGGATGTGCTTCTCCTCCGGCGGGTATTCTTCGTGGCGCGTGGCCTTCACGATCGCCACCTCGAGGTCGGATATGGACGCGCTGCCGCCCACTTTGGCAAGGCTTATGCTGGTTTGATCCTTCACAGCCCCTATGGCTTTCCTGAGTTTACTCGGAGCCATTATATTATATATAATAATCCTCTGCTAATTAATTGTTTCGATCTGTAATACAATCAATCAATCAATATAATCCTTTCCTTTCCTTTAATTTAATTTCTGAAACTACAAACCTTCCTCCATAACAATAATGGCAGTATGTAGCAGGCAGGCTGAGAATTCAAGAGAAAAATGAAAATGCTCTGATCTATATATATATTCTTTTTCTGTACGTGAATGCATGCATGCATGAGATTCTAATATGCAGCATGCATACAGAGTGTTGATGGAGAAGAAGAAGAGATGAAAATGGTGAAATCCTCAGCTCTTTCTTCTCCTCTTGAATTATCAGATCCTTAATTCTTGTCTGTCAATCTTTTGTTTTTGTTTTTGTGCTTTTTTCTGTCTTTATATGTTTTTCTATTGACTGGTTTTGTTGACCCTTCGATCTCCTCCGATCCCTCAGCTCGTTGCACGAACAAAACGGAGGTTGAATGGAGAAGTCAAAAGCTTTTCCAACGGTGTACGTATGTCAAAGGCTTCTAGGCTCTAATTTTCTAGACCATTAGGTTAAACCAAAATAAATTTAACAGATATGGAAATGATTATAATATGTCAACTGTTTATACAAATTATATTATGAGCAAGAGTTGTCAAGTTTTGAACCAGACATTACAATTAGCAAGCATATATGCCTCGACCACAGCTCAATCACACGAATTGAAGGATTTTCTAGATCCCTAACATTGGTTGGAAATGTTACTTTCAACTACTTTAAGGTGGTCGAAGTTACAAGTTTTTTGCCATGTGTAAAAATTCAGTATAATGCATATTAAGCAATGTCGTATGATTCCTAAAGACATTGGGAATGTGTTTGTTCATCAGGTCAAAAGGTCAGCGAATCAAGTGACTTACATGCTAGTACGGGTTATTAGTTGATTTGATTCCTTGTCTGTCTTTGGACCGTGGGTGTCTACCCCAGGCCACTCATTTGTATTTCACACTTATTTAGCTCTTAAGGCAATTCACTTGTTTTTGCTTTAAAAAAAAATTAATATAATGCATCTTCAATCACATACACAACTTGTAAATAACTATAATTCTATACATATTATTCTTTAATTTTTAAAATACAACTTTAATTGTGGCTCAAATCAAATCGTAATCTTAATCATTTACGCATAGTTTGACTCCTTTCCCACCTTTTTAAATCCACTCCACTATGGCGTGGAAATAGTAGTTCATATCCCGAAAAGAGTAATCGAGTAGATGGAATATGATTTTTGTATTAAATGATTACGAGTTCAATTCTTATCAACATTTTCTTAATTAAGTTGATCATATAGGATCTTCAATTTCTAGTATATATAGTTTACCTCTCATAAGAAATTTATGAGCAATTATAAAAGAGTAATAAATGTAGTTTCTTTCGTTATAAAAAAAATACTGTAGTATTTTATGCAATCATAGTCAATGTACTAAAAGAAAGTGACAACTCTACAACTCAGCCTCAGCCCTCAGCCAAATCCAATGCATGAATATTAATAATGTCATAAAATTCAGGTAATAAATTTTGGGTAAACAACAAAGTCAAATTCACGAGTTGCATTCAATCCTCCAGGCTCCAGTCTTGACTACTCTTTTGGATATATACAACTGTGCTGTATATTTTCCAGGTCATATTTCCTTTTTCTTTCATCCTCTTTTTTAGTTCCATGTATTCATTTTTCTTGTTATTTTTTCCTCAATTTTATGATTTCCATACATGGGGAAAAAAAATCTGTTTTCCCGAAGAGATCAATAAAAGTGAGTTAGACTATTTATATATTTAAACTCTTGTAACATATTTACTTTTTAGTTTGTCCAAATCATTACACTTTATGCTCAGATGACATGTAGTAACACTCTCATATAGAGTCAGTATTATTCAAAAATTGATCTACTCAACTCTTGGGCGGTGTGAATTTAACATCGGAGTAATATTTTCACAATACACAATTGCCACACTTTTATAAATTATAATGATATATATATGTACCATCAAAATGAAGCTTGGTTTAATTTTGTACATATGCATGTAATAATTTTTTATTTTTTATTTTTGACAAAATATGCATGTAATAATTAATAATGTAATAATGTAATATAATTAAGTGATCAATTAAAAGCTGCACATGAACGCCTAATTGCCCCTTGGGAGCCACTTATAACCCCAATTCTCCCCATTTTCACCATCGCATTAGCGAAGTCGTCCTCGAACGACGGCCGGAGAAACGGCAAACCCCCGCCGACGTAAGAATCCACGGCGTTCCTCGTCGCGTCATCCTCGTACAGCCTCGCATCCGACTGCAACACCGCGAACCCGCTCCTGATGTTCTGCAGAATCTGGTCGTCGAACGTTTGGCCGCTGCCGTGATCGATCGGTAGCCGGACGTTGACGTCGCCGTTCTGCGGGCACGTCGCCTTTAGCTCCGGCAGGAAGTCGGCGCTTATCGACGGGTCGGATCCCCCGCCGGGGAAGTTGTAGAGGCGATTGGTCATGAAGAAGCATGCCGTGGTCCCAATTGTGTGTGCAGCTGAAATTCATAGGTAGAAAAAGAAATTAATGTTATAACTTAATAACAAAAATATATATATATATATATATAGTTACAAATGTTGATCGACTGAATAGGATCCTGTGTGACGGTAAGTCAGCCTAGTTAGGTTTTTCATAGATAATCGGACTGGATTAAACGTCTGAAATCAATAATGCCAAAAGTAGTTAAATAGGATAGGTGGCTCTCACTGGGATTGAATTGTTGATTTGGCTGGAATTTCTCCTGGTATATGTATTTTTTGATTATATAGAATATTGTGTAACTTGTGGTCTTATAGATATCGGATGATTTAAAAGTATATATAATTGTATGAGATATAGAAAAGTATTGTCACCGACAAAAACCTTAAAGCTTTGCATTCATAAATTAGTCATTTTCAAAGGTAATGTAGCCTCTAGGCAACCATGATAGTGGTTCAACATCACTAATTAAGTATGACTACAATTTGCAACCATATTCATAATTATGTTGCTACCCCAATTTACAAAACAAAAAATAAAATAAAATACCAAAAATGTAACACATCTATCTTTGGCCCATTTTTTAATGATCACATGGGTGGGAATGTGAGATCCCCTATTTCACTATTTGCTCAAATTATCATCTCACATGTCCAGTAAAAGATTACGCTTGACTTTTGAAGTCCTCACCTGTTCTTATCTTGAAATCTTGTGTTATTAATTGAGTCAATTCAGAGCAACAAAACTATATTATCAACTTCTTTAAATTAATTAATCAGCTGACTTATATCTAGGGGGTTATAATCTTTTATAATTTAAAATCATAAATGAGTGTTATATATTTGACAATGCAAGCTTAATTACTACTCATGAGTCATGACTTTGTTGATTACTAGCTTGTTCAGATCCCTTGTCCAACCACTTCTAAAACCCACAAAATTTGCATGAGAGAGAAAGAAAGAGAAAGAGAGAGAGAGAGAGCATACCACTTAGGACGACAAGGTCATTTTCGGAAAGGCCTTTATTGATAAACTTGTTTTTAAGAGTTTGAATTGAATCATCAATGTCCGGCATGTCATCTGCAAGTGACAAATTGGAAACCATTCCATCTCTTCTCCCCATTTCCACCCCATACGACGGTCCATTTGCCTACGTAATTAATTAGGACAAAATTACTCTATAAAAATGTGATTAAGAAATTAAATACTTTAATAACGTACCAAAACGACAGCTTCTCTAGCCGCTAATGCTACAATATCAGCACAAGAAACAATTCCTGGACAGACCGCCTCCACTTCGGCCTTTGCTCTTTCTATCACCTCGAATCCCCCGACTCCTTGGTGCCCAAATGCATGCCTCTCCGAAATCTCCCCATTGTCCACCAATATCGACCCGTCACAACCCTAATCATCACCATACCAAAAAAAAAATAAAAAATTGAAACATATTTTCATATAAAGTGTTCTAATTTTGACATTACCCAAAGGCAGTATTATCAGTGACTCGAACCCTATTAAATTTTTAACACCAAGAGAAAAACAAAAAATGTATATTTCAACCTGAACGAAGCAATCGTGGAAATGGAGGCGGAGCAAGACGGGAGCAATGTTGGCGTTGGAGGCGGCGACGTCGCGGACAACGCCGCCGACGATTGCCCCGACGTTAGGGCAACTGTCGTCGTAGAAGCCCGTGCTAAGCTGCCCTTGTGAAACCCCACTCAGATGACTCCAAATAGTAAGAGCCAACACTATAGCTATCATTTTAGTTGCAGATCAGATATATGTATATCTGTTTCTTTGGAGAAATAATGTTTATAAATTGATTGAATATAGAGGAGATAGCTGCTAGTATATATATATGTGTGAGAGAGAGAGAGAGAGATTGCTAGTTGATGAAGCATATATATATAGAAGAGGAAAGATGGAAAGTGATTTGAAGAAAGAACAAGGAAGAAGGGGAGCTATACATTCACATGTATGCTGTGCTGTGTAGATATATACATGTATATGTGATTATTTTAATGTTTTTCTCTCATTTTTTAAAAATTTCATTAAATTGGTGTTCACAAAAGACAACATATACATGTTAAAATTATATACACAAAATAGTGTATGTGCCAAAGTTTTTATTTTTATTTATATTTTTGATGCAGTAGATAAGAGTATATTTTGTATTTGATAGAATTGTATTTTTTTCTTGAAAAATCATTTCTGAGCGCGCTCATACATACATACATACATATATATGGCCAAGTTCCGTGCAAATAGTGCTTCTCGTGCAGCCGTGCGATCATGTATCATTAGATACGCATAAATGCACCACATAGTGTTCAGAAATGCATCATTAGATGCAGGATTTTTTATTTATTTATTTTTTTTTTGGTATATGGCATATTGGTGCATTTCACTGTGGTGCGCTTCCGAACACTGTGTAGTGTGTTTATACATATCTAATGATGCAATTCGCGCCAATTACACGGGAAGCTCTAACATCATTTGAACAAGTATATATACAAGGGCCTTATTTATTTATTTATTTTTATGCATGTTTGGAGTAAGCATGCATGGGGTGAAGGGATGTGCCAACAACCAATTAATTAACTTGCAAATATTGGTGTTGTAATTTTGTTTTTTTTATAAAACTTGACATCTATCCATACCATTATAGAATTAATACAGTGATAAGGATTTGATTCAAGTTGCATCAGTCTTATTATGATTTTCAAGTAATACCTATCATGAAACACTTTAATATGACACCTATCTTACTTTTATATATATGCATACTTTTTTAATACACTCATTAAAAATTTTGAATATTTCACAAATATAATAAAATTTAATGCATATTTATTATTATAGAAAAATTTTATATGAGAGAACTTTCTCTATAGGCATACCTATTTTGTGTATGTGAGTAGGCCGGGTCTCCTATATGTGTATTTATGGAACACAACATGGGTTTTTCGAGATCAAATCATGCATTGATGTTACTGTACATATGCTAGCTGTTTCCCTTCGTTATCAATTAATTGAGTTTATATATAATTGCATATTTCCATCTTTGAAACTATGAAGTGTTATATATTGTAAGATATATTAAATATAATATATCTAAATATATATATATAAATATAAATATATATATCTCTCTCTCTATATATATATATATAAACACACGTATATATAAATGAGAGAGAGGAATTGAAGAATGATACTTTGAATTGGTGATTAGAACTAGAGGAATTGAAGAATGATACTTTGAATTGGTGATTAGAACTGAAAGAATTGAAGAATGATACTTTGAATTGGTGATTAGAACTGAAATGCATACACACTATTTCTTTGAATTGGTGATTAGAACTGAAATGCATACACACTATTTATAGTGATTGGTGATTAGAACTGAAATGCATACACACTATTTATAGTGAATGGAAGACAACTTAAAAATGCTAAAATTAAGGCATGCTGCATGTTTCCTACAATTAAGGCCACATTCCACGATTCCACCTATTGCATGCATGACCTTTTCTAATTAACATATTAACAAGCTAATTAACAAACTAATTACTTGGTTTAATACTATAATAATATTATTATTATAACATTGCCTCCTTTAAACCAAGTTGGATATATTGGTCATCCCAATATCCTTCTTTAATTTGAGAAATGTCTCCGTCTTCAGCGGCTTCGTAAAGATATCAGCAACTTGACATGCACTCGAACAATACTCAATGTTGATTTGCTTTTCAGCAACCAACTCTCTGATTTTGTGATACTTGATATCAATATGTTTGCTGCGACCATGAAAGACAGGATTCTTGGACAACGAAATTGCAGACTTGTTGTCACAAAAAATAGTTGTAGGTGCTTCCTGCTTGTGTTGTAAGAACTCCAAAATTCTTCTTAGCCAAATTGCCTGAGTAGCACAATTTGCTGCTGCAATATATTCTGCTTCTGCGGTTGAAAGTGCTACAATCTGCTGCTTCTTTGAAGACCAAGAAAATATGGCTGAACCAAGATAGAAGGCATATCCTGATGTGCTTTTTCTGGTCTCAACATCTCCAGCCCAATCACTGTCTGTATATCCAGCAAGCTCCACTACTTCATTAGTAGAGTAAAAAATTCCATCATTACTCGTACCTTTGACATATCTCAGAATTCGCTTTGCTGCAGCCCAATGTGATTCTTTTGGTTCCTCCATGAATCTGCTGAGTATTCCAACTCCAAAAGAAATATCTGGCCTTGTTGCCACCAGATACCTCAAACTCCCAATTAAGCTTTTATAAGCTGTAACATTCACATTCTTACCAGACTCATCTTTGGACACCTTTAACTTTTCAGCTACCGGAGTTGAAATTGGTTTGGAGGTTTCCATTTTGAACTTTTTCAAGATGTCAGCTGCATACTTCTTCTGTGAAATAAAGATTCCACCATCTATTTGAACAACCTCAAGGCCAAGAAAGTAACACATAAGGCCCATATCAGTCATTTCAAATCTCTTAATTAGTGCCTCCCTGAATTCTGAGATTAGCTTCAAGTTATTCCCAGTAAAAACCAAATCATCAACATACAGACAGATTATAACAACATCACCAGAATCAGTGCATTTGACATACAAAGTGTGTTCATGAGGACATCTCATAAAACCACTTTCAACAAAATAAGAGTCAATGCAACCATACCACGCCCTAGGCGCCTGCTTTAAGCCATATAAAGCTTTTCTCAACCTGTAAACTTTAGATTCATCCCCTTTCTTCACAAATCCTGCAGGTTGCTCAACATATATCTCTTCTTCCAGAAAACCATTCAAAAAAGCAGACTTGACATCCATTTGATGCAATTTCCAATCATTTTGAGCAGCAAGAGAAATAACCATTCGAACTGTATCAAGTCTACTTACTGGAGCAAAAACCTCAAAATAATCAATACCTGGTTTCTGCTTGTAGCCCTTTGCTACCAACCGTGCTTTAAAACGGTCAATTTCTCCATTTGACTTGTATTTGGTTCTGTAGACCCACTTTACTCCAATCGGCTTCTTTCCCGGAGGTAAATCTGTTAACTCCCAGGTACCATTCTTTTCAATGGCACGTATCTCCTCATCCATCGCCTTAAGCCAATGAGTTTCTGTAGCAGCCTCCTCAAAGGATAGAGGGTCACAATCTGCGAGCAAATTGAACAATCTCTTCATCAGAAAGGTCATTATCATGACCCACAACATAATCCTGCAAGCGAGCTGGTAATTGGCGCTCGCGTTGAGATCGTCGAACAGACGACTCTGGTTGCGAAGGAGACTGGACATTATCTGGAATCGGTTGCTCATCAACAACATTGTCAACAACAGGAACAACAGCTGACCTTTCATCTTTAGCTAACCAATCCCAAGCACTACATTCATCAAAAGTGACATCACGACTTATAACAACCTTTTTAGTTTCAGGGTTGTATAGTTTATAAGCCTTTGAACCATCACTATAACCAATGAATATACACTTCTCTCCTTTATCATCCAACTTCTTTCTCAATTGATCTGGCACATGTGCATATGCCAAACATCCAAAAACCTTGAGATTTCTGATAGAGGGTTTTCTTCCACTCCAAGCTTCTTCAGGTGTCTTATCACGAACACTTTTAGTTGGACACCTGTTCAATACATAGACAGCACAAGCAACAGCCTCTGCCCAAAAAGGCTTAGGCAGATTTTTAGATTTCAGCATGCACCTCACCATATCCATGATTGATCTATTCTTCCTCTCAGCCACTCCATTTTGTTGTGGAGTGTATCTAGCTGTCATCTGGTGCTGAATACCTTTCTCCTTCAAAAAATCATCACAAGCAATATATTCTGTACCTCTATCAGTTCTCAAGATTTTGATATCATAACCACTTTGCTTTTCAACAAAAGTCTTAAATTGTTTGAAAACATCACATGCATCAGACTTTTGCTTCAGAAAGTAAACCCATGTTTTCCTACTAAAATAATCAATGAAAGTAACAAAGTACTTACANAATTGAAGAATGATACTTTGAATTGGTGATTAGAACTGAAATGCATACACACTATTTATAGTGAATGGAAGACAACTTAAAAATGCTAAAATTAAGGCATGCTGCATGTTTCCTACAATTAAGGCCACATTCCACGATTCCACCTATTGCATGCATGACCTTTTCTAATTAACATATTAACAAGCTAATTAACAAACTAATTACTTGGTTTAATACTATAATAATATTATTATTATAACATTGCCTCCTTTAAACCAAGTTGGATATATTGGTCATCCCAATATCCTTCTTTAATTTGAGAAATGTCTCCGTCTTCAGCGGCTTCGTAAAGATATCAGCAACTTGACATGCACTCGAACAATACTCAATGTTGATTTGCTTTTCAGCAACCAACTCTCTGATTTTGTGATACTTGATATCAATATGTTTGCTGCGACCATGAAAGACAGGATTCTTGGACAACGAAATTGCAGACTTGTTGTCACAAAAAATAGTTGTAGGTGCTTCCTGCTTGTGTTGTAAGAACTCCAAAATTCTTCTTAGCCAAATTGCCTGAGTAGCACAATTTGCTGCTGCAATATATTCTGCTTCTGCGGTTGAAAGTGCTACAATCTGCTGCTTCTTTGAAGACCAAGAAAATATGGCTGAACCAAGATAGAAGGCATATCCTGATGTGCTTTTTCTGGTCTCAACATCTCCAGCCCAATCACTGTCTGTATATCCAGCAAGCTCCACTACTTCATTAGTAGAGTAAAAAATTCCATCATTACTCGTACCTTTGACATATCTCAGAATTCGCTTTGCTGCAGCCCAATGTGATTCTTTTGGTTCCTCCATGAATCTGCTGAGTATTCCAACTCCAAAAGAAATATCTGGCCTTGTTGCCACCAGATACCTCAAACTCCCAATTAAGCTTTTATAAGCTGTAACATTCACATTCTTACCAGACTCATCTTTGGACACCTTTAACTTTTCAGCTACCGGAGTTGAAATTGGTTTGGAGGTTTCCATTTTGAACTTTTTCAAGATGTCAGCTGCATACTTCTTCTGTGAAATAAAGATTCCACCATCTATTTGAACAACCTCAAGGCCAAGAAAGTAACACATAAGGCCCATATCAGTCATTTCAAATCTCTTAATTAGTGCCTCCCTGAATTCTGAGATTAGCTTCAAGTTATTCCCAGTAAAAACCAAATCATCAACATACAGACAGATTATAACAACATCACCAGAATCAGTGCATTTGACATACAAAGTGTGTTCATGAGGACATCTCATAAAACCACTTTCAACAAAATAAGAGTCAATGCAACCATACCACGCCCTAGGCGCCTGCTTTAAGCCATATAAAGCTTTTCTCAACCTGTAAACTTTAGATTCATCCCCTTTCTTCACAAATCCTGCAGGTTGCTCAACATATATCTCTTCTTCCAGAAAACCATTCAAAAAAGCAGACTTGACATCCATTTGATGCAATTTCCAATCATTTTGAGCAGCAAGAGAAATAACCATTCGAACTGTATCAAGTCTACTTACTGGAGCAAAAACCTCAAAATAATCAATACCTGGTTTCTGCTTGTAGCCCTTTGCTACCAACCGTGCTTTAAAACGGTCAATTTCTCCATTTGACTTGTATTTGGTTCTGTAGACCCACTTTACTCCAATCGGCTTCTTTCCCGGAGGTAAATCTGTTAACTCCCAGGTACCATTCTTTTCAATGGCACGTATCTCCTCATCCATCGCCTTAAGCCAATGAGTTTCTGTAGCAGCCTCCTCAAAGGATAGAGGGTCACAATCTGCGAGCAAATTGAACAATCTCTTCATCAGAAAGGTCATTATCATGACCCACAACATAATCCTGCAAGCGAGCTGGTAATTGGCGCTCGCGTTGAGATCGTCGAACAGACGACTCTGGTTGCGAAGGAGACTGGACATTATCTGGAATCGGTTGCTCATCAACAACATTGTCAACAACAGGAACAACAGCTGACCTTTCATCTTTAGCTAACCAATCCCAAGCACTACATTCATCAAAAGTGACATCACGACTTATAACAACCTTTTTAGTTTCAGGGTTGTATAGTTTATAAGCCTTTGAACCATCACTATAACCAATGAATATACACTTCTCTCCTTTATCATCCAACTTCTTTCTCAATTGATCTGGCACATGTGCATATGCCAAACATCCAAAAACCTTGAGATTTCTGATAGAGGGTTTTCTTCCACTCCAAGCTTCTTCAGGTGTCTTATCACGAACACTTTTAGTTGGACACCTGTTCAATACATAGACAGCACAAGCAACAGCCTCTGCCCAAAAAGGCTTAGGCAGATTTTTAGATTTCAGCATGCACCTCACCATATCCATGATTGATCTATTCTTCCTCTCAGCCACTCCATTTTGTTGTGGAGTGTATCTAGCTGTCATCTGGTGCTGAATACCTTTCTCCTTCAAAAAATCATCACAAGCAATATATTCTGTACCTCTATCAGTTCTCAAGATTTTGATATCATAACCACTTTGCTTTTCAACAAAAGTCTTAAATTGTTTGAAAACATCACATGCATCAGACTTTTGCTTCAGAAAGTAAACCCATGTTTTCCTACTAAAATAATCAATGAAAGTAACAAAGTACTTACAACCTCCATGTGAGGGATCAATGAAAGTAACAAAGTACTTACAACCTCCATGTGAGGGAACCTCCAACGAACCAAAGTACTTACAACCTCCATGTGAGGGAACCTCCAACGAACACAAGTACTTACAACCTCCATGTGAGGGAACCTCCAACGAACACAGGTCTGAGTGGATAATCTCCAACTGTTTTGTGGCTCTCCTTGACTTGCCCACAGGGAAGGGATCTCTATGCTTCTTTCCAATCAAACAAATCTCACAAATACGATCAGGGACATTTACAACAGGTAAATCAGAAACAAGCTCATTTTTCGCTAGATAATTTAATCCAGAGAAATGGAAATGTCCAAATCGCATATGCCATAACCAATTATCATCACATATTTCAGAATTGAAGCAAGCAAGAAGCGCATGATTGATTTTCAAAGGAAATAGTCGATTTTGGGATATATTTACCTTTGCAATCAAAACTCCCTTAGAATCTACAATGGTACAACACCCCTGAGTAATATTTATCTTATATCCTTTTTCTGACAACTGCCCCATACTCAACAAATTTTGGTGCAGTTCAGGAACATAGAAAACATCGGATATAAAATTATGAGTACCATCTTTCAACTGAATAGAGATTTTACCTTTTCCCAAAATTGGCACTTTTGACTTGTTGCCAAATGTCACTTCAGACCGGACTGATTCATCTAGTTCGGAAAACAATTCTTTCTTCCCACACATATGGTTACTACACCCAGTATCCAAGAACCATATGTTTTCGTCTGCAGAAAAACTATTACTGGCCAAAAGTAAGGTTTCAGAACTCTCACCGGACTTTTCAGCAATATTTGCTTGATTTCCACGATTGTCCTCATTGTACCAGCAATCTGCAATCTTGTGCCCATACTTGCCACAATTATAGCAATGAAATGGAAATTTGCCTTGTTTGGCATTACCTCCACCTCTTCCTTGGTTGGAGTTACCTCGTCCTCCTCCTGTGTTGGAGTTACCACGTCCTCTTCCTCTAGATCCTCCTCTTCCTCTTCCACGACCTCTACCAGATCCTCCACCTCTTTGATTAGGGCCAGACATATTCAAAGTGACTTGGCTCTTCAAAGCTTCTTCTGCAAGTGGTTCCGATTTTGACTCAATCCTGTCAATATGACTTTCTATCATACCTTTCAGCTCTGCAACTGATAAGAGCTCGGTTTTGTGTGACTCTGTAATTGAAGCCACCACATGGTCATACTTCATCGGCATAGTTCGAAGAACTTTTTCAACCACTGCACCATCTTCAATCTTATCTCCATATAACCTCATCTTATTCACCTGATCAATAAGACGAGTGAAATATGCATCTACTGTTTCTGTAGAGGTCATCTCACATCGATCGTACAACCTTCTCAATGACTGCAACTTCGACTTTTGTGCCCGATCAACTCCTTTGTTTGACACCATTAGGATGTCCCAAGCTTGCTTTGCTGTTTGAGCCCCAGCTAATTGCCCAAAAATTGAGTAATCAACACCTTGGTGAATCTGCCCCAAGGCCAATTGATCGCGCCGTATAGCGGCTGCATCAGCTCCTTCTTGTAGACCGGGATCAATAAAGCTCCAAAGATTTTGGGCTTTCAAATGAGTGGTCATCATAATTTGCCAATAATTGTAATCGAGTTTCCCGTCTAATTTGGGACCCGACCATACAATATTGAAATTTGTGGCCATATTTCACTACGGACAATATTACGGGGTTGGAAGGTTGACTGGCTCTGATACCAAATGTAAGATATATTAAATATAATATATCTAAATATATATATATATAAATATAAATATATATATATCTCTCTCTATATATATATATAAACACACGTATATATAAATGAGAGAAAGAGGAATTGAAGAATGATACTTTGAATTGGTGATTAGAACTGAAATGCATACACACTATTTATAGTGAATGGAAGACAACTTAAAAATGCTAAAATTAAGGCATGCTGCATGTTTCCTACAATCAAGGCCACATTCCATGATTCCACGTATTGCATGCATGACCTTTTCTAATTAACATATTAACAAGCTAATTAACAAACTAATTACTTGGTTTAATACTATAATAATATTATTATTATAACATATATATATATATATATATATATATATATATATATATATGTATATAGGGTCATGTTCAGGTGTGGTCGTGCTCTCCCGTGCGGCCGTGCGGTTCACACCACTCAGTGTTACGAAATACTCCACTCCCTGTTAAGAAACACACCACACAAATATGCACTGTGGTGTGTTTCTTAACATTGTGGTGTGTTTCATTGTGTTTCATTGTGGTGTGTTTCTTAACATTGAGTGGTGTATTTCGTAACATTGAGTGATGTGTGACCGCACGGCCGCACGGGAGAGCACGGCCGCATTTAAACAAAAATCTATATATATATATATATAGGTCGCGCAGTATGAGAACCACCGTTAACGTGAGAATATGAAGACTAATATAGACCATTAAATAAGAATGATGCATGGTTTAGATTAAAAGGAACAAAACACAGATTAAGGAAACTAATCTCTTTAAAATATTAGAAAATATACCATTAGGGGTAAATCGGTCTTATTAAAAGTTGTGCATTCCTATCCAGAATATCGTATACCGATAATAACAATCTGATTGTGCATTCAAACATCGTAAAAAATACGATGATGGCATCCCAATGTCCTACAATGAACCGCACTAAGTGTAATAATGCACATCTCACCAGCCTACGATGCACTGGGTTGCACAACCAGCACACCTGAATGCACAACCGTACTACTTAGACATGTGTACATATATACCAACATTTAAATATAGATAATATTATACTCAAAATAACAAGTGAAAAAATAAAAAATACCAATCGCTTTCCATGAACGAACACTTGATCGATGATGAAGAAATCACGGCTCCAAATTGCAACAGTGATGATTCAAGAAAATAAGAAATAAATTTGGCTAAAAATTACTCATGCGTTCATTTAAAAAAAAAAAAAAAAAAAAAAAAGAGAGAAAAAAAGACACTACTATTCCTACTTTAACCAAAAAAAAATCAATTCATGTCATCTTAGGAAATCAAATTTGGACCATCCAAATAAAATTAAAAAAAAAAAAAAAACGAACGCACAAGATTAGCCCTCATGTTCTCATATTAAGGGTGTTTCGAGAACTTTAAAAGAATTAATATTAATAGCTAATTAATGAATTAGTTTAATATGCTAAAGACGTTGTGGTCTAGTGACACTTAGTTGCATTCTCATGTGGAAGGAGCTGGCTTCGCTCCTTAGTGGAGCAATATTGGGTAGTTTCAGATTTTAAAGGCTAGTACATTTGGGCACAAACCAGGCTATATAAATAGTAAAATAGCTTTACCATTTTTCTTAAAGAGAAGAAAAAATGAATTTTAGTCCGGGAATGAAAAAACAATTTTCACCTAAAATCTCTAGGGGTTCTCACGTGTCCAGCCGGTGAACTGATTAAAGAGCGAACAATTGAACAATTCAAGTTGCTAATTCTGCCAAAGCTGCTTCAAAGCTAAAAAAAAAAAAAAAAGTGAGTCGATTAGAGATCGAGCAATTGAACCATTCAAGTTGCTAATTCTGCCAAAGCATGCTTCAAAGCTTAAAAAAAAAAAAATTTAAACTCCCTCTGTAAAAGTAAAGTCTAGAAAAAATCCGTAAACGTAAAATCTAGAAAAAATGATTAATGCATATGCATGTTTTTCCAACCCCATAACTTTTTCACAAGTTGTAACTTGTAAGTAACATTTTTTGATTTACTGACCAAATCGGGCAACCAAAAGACGCCACATAAACTCAATTGCTAGTTGTCACCACATCCCACTTGTATCTATTATGTAATATTCCAGCATCATCGAATCAATCCCACATACACACACGCCTTGTATCACATATAGCATTTGTCTACATACTTAGCTTGCCATAAAACTAATATCAGAATTGTCTGAGCTCGCATGAGCAGCTCAGCTGATTACAAGGATAAAATTTGAGAGGAAAAATCAATGATTGAGTCTCACCAACGACAGTGTGGGAGCAATCTCTCAAAGTGGGGGTTTCTTGTGCACAGTGAGCCAATGTCTAGTCTTTGTGTTCAGTTGAGTTATCATGATTATTTACCTTCTCCCAGATGCTTTGTTGGGAAAGATCATAATTACCCGAACCCTGCCTCTTAATCTTATAATTAATAATATTATACTCCATCATCTCACTCTCCATAGTCACATAAACAC
The DNA here is from genome assembly GCF_003576645.1 of Ipomoea triloba. Lineage (NCBI taxonomy): Eukaryota > Viridiplantae > Streptophyta > Magnoliopsida > Solanales > Convolvulaceae > Ipomoea > Ipomoea triloba. The sequence continues at coordinate 27,409,000 of NC_044925.1, read as the reverse complement.
TAATCTCTTTTAATATATAGATGTACAATTTTTATGTATTTTAATTTCTTCTAGTTTTAGACACATCATTAAATACCAACCGCAGCTGCCAAGGCAGCTGTGTTTGGCCAGCTAGGAATATATATATAGAGAGGTTGAATTAATCATTAAGAAAATATCCATAGAAATGATGTGTCCATATGACTTTGTATATAACTCATCCATCACCATAGAAATGATGTGTCCATATAACTTTGAATATAACTCATCCATCACCACATGCCAGTTGGATTTTAATTGGACCATATTAAATTCAAACACAATTATCAAACATTCACATACACTACACTAGGCCCTTTATCGCCATCCACACTACCCGCTTTAAAGTTTGTTACTTTTGACACAAAATAAAATTCAATTCAATAGTATAAGATTAATTGATCAATTCCTCGAATCCAACACAATACTCTAAAGTTAGAGGTGGTTAGCTTGACATGAGCCGATCGAAAAGCAAAAAGTAATTGATTGATAGGTGGATGACAATGATATGATGATCTTGTTATAGATCACACATAAATATAATTGGAATAAGACATAGAGATGTAGAGTGCCATGTATCCACACTAATTAATAATAATATTGTTGTTGATCAATGGGAATAGAAGTAGTGTTAGGCAGTCGTCTTCCTCGGATGAAGGAACTGAAGAGATGCAAAGCTCTTCCAGGCTGTGCATATGGCACCATGTGAGCTGCCCCTCTCACTGTTGCAAATGTCAACAACTTTCCATACTCTGTCTGCCACCCTCCCACCTGCACCCATCCAAAGCATTCCATGATATGATTAATCTTTTAACAGTGTCCCGTTTCAACTAAAAATTTTGTCCAGATCGAATTATTACTTGGCCCTTGTGAAACCATGCACTGTAGGGCACTGTGATGCTCATTTTCATGTCCGCGGCTAACTCACGTACTATCGTTCTTGACCCCACTAGCGGTACCACTGAATCTTGATCTCCACTGTTACATTTCAACATGAAAAGTAAAAAAGATTTTTACTTTTTTAAGTAACAGAAAAACTCAAAGCCACTATTCTTCCTAAGGTACACTACTGGAAATCAGCGTTTTTCTGACCTTGGTGGCTATCAAGCAAAAAATTGGTCTTTTTCATTTTTTCGACCGAAGGTTACAATGGTTGGAAAGTGGTCGAAAAGTTGGTCGGAACAGTGATTTCCAACCGAATTTTGGCGATTTCACTTTTCAGTGGTCGAAAAAACACTAATTTTCAGAAGTGGTCAAACATGTTTTGTGATCTTAATCAACAAAAGATCACAAGACTAGCTTTGTTTGTCTGTAGTTGGTTGGCTCAAGTTATAACTCCTTATAGTTATCACCGAATAAATTGGTTTGGGATGCTCTTAAAAACAAAATTTTACTTGGCCCGACAAGTTAGGGGTAAAAAGGATTAATAAAAAATGAAATACAATAAACCTGTATATCCAGAGAGGAATTTTGTGTTGCAGTAATTTCTTAAGCAGGGGGACAACATTGGCGTCGCCATCTGTCTGGTTGTACTTCAACAAAGAACTACGACAATACGAGAATTGCAGATCAGAGAGGGCGACATGTTCATTCAGTAGCACGGCAATGTTCACTATAACAAAGAGTAATGTACTTACTAGTCAGCACATGTCTTCCAATCATAAGGTAAATTCGTTCGATTTGCATGGAGAGCCTTCTGAACTTCTGGAAGGTTGAAATAGAAGGTCCTCTCTGACCCCATGCACACGTCAATTCCCATGCTCATCTTCGTAACCTACGACCAATAATCCGACAACAACATAAACATCCGAAAGTACTATGATTCTAGCCAGAAACCTAGTACCCCACGAAACCTAAGTACTAGTAATATGATTACTATGTCTATATGAACAGCTCAATTAGTTCCTGAATGATAAGTTGTAAGTAAATTAATGACACAAGATCCTTGCTAGTGGTTCATTGTGGGCATCAATACTCATCTTGTAGCCACAAGAGTTATATCCAATATAGTGGACTATTTATAAGCACCAGACACTGATCCTCTCACCTAATAGGCAGTTGAATCACTTTGACTTACCTTTTACTATTTTATTAGACCCGTGTGCAGGTCTGGGATCAGGGAATTTTGACTTTTATGGGCAAGTATTATGATTACAGTTAAAAATGGGATTTATATATAAAAAAATTTTAAAAACAAAAAAAAAAACAAAAACATACCACTTTGTGTAATCTGAGCTCTTGCTCAACAATGGAGGGATAGCAGACGTCAACAATGACATCATAAACGTTGATGTAGTCGGTAACGGCGCGATTCTCTTCGTTAATAGCGGCGTTACATGAATCGGATTCATTGTGCGGATAGATGAAGCTGTAATCGTCGAAGTCGCATTCATTCCTAATGGCGTTATAGTTCTCGTCGGAAATCATTCCGTGAGACCACATGAATTCCGTCACCGCCGGCACATCTCTGTCAAGCTTCAGTAACGGATTCCCTAGCTGCAGTTATTTAGGGTATGAAACAAAAAGATTATTGTACATGATAAGATAGTATATATTAAACATAATAAATATGTCATCTAACCATCAACGCTCTTAAATCGTTATTTGAGACAAAAATATTTTCAATTTGATATCACATTATTAAAAAAAAATGTATTGGAACCAGGTTAGGATTACAATGCAAATTACACATAGCTAGAGCACACATTACATATTTATGTGTATCGACAATATATTTTTTTGTGAATTAAAAAATAAATAAATGTATGTAATTAAATATCAATTGCTTACCGCTACGCCCTTAATGTTGAATTGATGCCCTTTGGAGTGTTTGTTGTGGTCTATCATAAGACTTGCTAGCTGTGGAATGTAATGTCCTAAAAGACAAACAAAGATTGCATTATTTAAGGTTTTATGTAATTGTATTTTAATTAGAATATTCAGAATTTTTACTTCCCCTACCTGCATAGCTTTCACCGGTGAGAAACAAAGGTCTGTCCAGAAATTCTTGGAATTTTTCATACCATTTTTTCATGAATATAAGCATATCCTCCGCTGCAAAATAACAAGGAACAAAAAATTACCATGAAAATAACCATATCCTAACTGGCAAAAACATTGCCCCACAGTCATAATTGCCATAAAAATTTTCTACCATCGTGACTTCTTTTTTATTTTTTAACTTTTAGTTTTTCTGACCATGGGTAGTTGAAAATTAGGAGACCTGACACGCGTTTGACAATCCCTATTAGTAGTCAGTGTTATTGACCATGCTGGCTAGAAAATTTGTATGTATTAGAAGACTTAGGAGACTTGACGTTTGACAATCTTTGTTGATCACCATCTACAAATTATCATCAAAACATTTTCCGAATTCTCAAAGTAATCAAAAAGTTAGTCAAAAAAGTCACTTCCAACAACAAATTTTAAATTTCCAACCATTTTTCACTAATTGAAAATCCCAAAAAAAAATTTCATAATAAAGAGATAGAAATACTAATTAATTACCAGTGCTGATATCCCCACAAGTGTAATCACTACTTGTGTTCGAGTATGACCATCCTACTCCGGCGGGAGACTCAACAAACAGAAGGTTCGATGCTATACATAAATAAATAAAATAAATAAATAAATAAAATGTTAGTTATAAAACGGCATAAAATAGAGAATCAAATCTGACCTAATTATATAATAAAAATACTTTAATTTAATTAATATAATAAATACTTTAATTTAATTTAATGAAAAGAAAAAGGATTAACCTTTGTTCCACGATTTGGAATTTTTTATAAGACCACGGCCGTCGCCGGACGGAAAAAAGGGGCCCAACTCTGTAAAGGCACCACCGCCGATCGAGGAGCATCCGGGACCTGACCATTATTATATGCAAAATGTACTTTTCATGCATGTTTTAATTTTCACTTTTGACTTTTGAGAATAAATATAAAATACTAAATATATGTATATATTAATGAAAAATTTTAAGGTTTCGGCATTGGTAGTTTTTATACTTAGAATAACTTTAAAATGAATGCTTTTTTTTAAAAAAAAAAAATTGTATGGTAATATAGGATAACTCGGTACAAACTCAAAAAATTTCAAACCTTTTTAGCATGTACATTATTTTTTTTTTCAAATTTAATATGCATAAGTAAAAATTAAGCTCATTATTTTTGGATAACACTTGAGTGAAACCGTCTCACATGTCTCAATCTATGATACGGGTTGAATCTTTAATTAATGGGTCTAACTTTTGTTTAATGGATCAGATCTTTCACTCCATTAATGAAAAATTCAACTCATCTCAAAGATTGAAACCCGTGAGGCGATCTCTGGGTGAGAAGCCAGGGAGGCCTATCGTATATATACCTATCCCCTAAATTTTGGTCCTCATTCCAATAATATAATGGCAATGGAATTCCAATTGGGGAGTCAGGTGAAATTTTCATATTTATTTTTAGGTTTAAATGTTATGGGTAGTATGAAGACATCTTTAGCGTCAATTTTTTAAACAGTCAAAATAATCGATGTTAAATATTGTCAAATGGTCAAATATGAATATTTAGGAACACCGATCTACTCACTTTAAATTGATCAAAATTGAGAATAAATAGTAAATTTTTATTTTTATTTAAAAAAAAAAAAAAAAAACCAGATTCACCTCAATCCATCCACTATAATAATCCCAAATAAAAAACCAAGACAACGAACAACAAGCTTGATGACGAAATCAAACATGCATGGGGGCAATTTTTATGTATGCCGTCTTGGAATTTAATGCTTTTCAAAGTCAAATATGTGTAAATTAAATAAATTTTGATTAAAAAATGTGTAAATAAATTTGAATATTTTGACCGCCGAAAACAAAAAAGACAAACAATATTACTATATTAGGTCAGACGAGGTAACGTTAAAAATAAATGTATACTTCATCTTTTTAGTTTATAGATACAACCCACAACCATGTTATATATTAATATTAATAATTCATTAAATTATGTTTTGAATGATCTAATTCAACAACCAACCAATCTATATATATTATATAAATATACCTATCTATATATATGTTTTTCTAATTATCATTTCAATTGTTTATAATATTTCTTCTAACTTTTGTGAAGAATTGGATCGAAAACTTTTGGTACACAACACATATTCGAGCTAATTACCTAGTTTATGTTGTGTATAACTTTAATATAGAAATATTAGGTCTAATAAATGTTGATTTTTGTGACGGGGTTTAATAACAAGAACTCGTGTCACCTAGACACGCGGTACTAACTCTATTGCATCGTAATATCTGTTCATAAATACTTTCTAAACCTATTGAAGCACAAATAGTCAAACTTTCTAAACCTATTGAAGCACAAACCCTCATATAAGAGAGTCAGTACATATGCTTGGCTCTTTCATTCCTCTTTAATCAAGGAAGAATACAAAATACCCCTTTTATCTATAAATAGTGACATTTTAAATATTCTAGACAAATCAACCTAGAATAGTGAAACTCTATCAAAATACCCGTTCATTCCACATTTATAATATTTTTCTGGCCTTTATGCTTAATCTTTTAACCTTAAATACTCCGGGTCCAGAATGGCATCATTATATCTTCCAAATTTAAAAAGAAAAGTTCAAAAAAAATTGACACAAAAAGAATGATTAACGTGAATCAAAAAGATTACAAAAGCAAATCAGATCACATATCTTTATATAAATTAAAAAATGCCTAATCAAAGTTTACTTTAAATATAAAATTGTAATTAAGTAAATTAACAATGTAACGTATATTGATTTAATATACTTTTCCTAACTTTCCATTTGGTATAAAATATTTACTGAGACCCAAATTAAATTTTAAAAAAAAATTGGAAAATAAATCAAAGTAAATCAAATAAAATATCACCAACCTCCATTTAGCCAAAGAGTTAACGGAAGCCTATGAACATCTTTCTCAGCTTCAACGAAGTAGTAAAACAAACTCCTCCCGGCCTTCTCGTCGACGTCCACGTAGCCGGAGAATTGCCGGAAAGATACTTCCGGCTGTCCGGGCAGTCCCGTCACTAAATCTTCTTCCGGGTAGCCATAAACTCCGGCGCCGAACAACAAAGACAGACAACATACGAAACATATGACACGACAACCCATAATTAGTCTTACGTTGTTGAACACCAGCCCGCCGCCGCAGTCAAGAAAAATTACAAAAATTTATGAAACAATGGAAGCTTAAATAGCCCTCTCTCTCTCTCTCGATCTCTTTCTCTCTCTATTTATAGATATAAACCATGCATGCAAGGAAAAAAAATATTTTTTCTTTATTTGCCAGTTTTAACTGAAGCTCGAGTTCGAAAGAAATTAAAAGTAGGAAAAATGTGAAGTAAAATATTTTTTTCCTTTTTTGCCAGATTTAACTGAAACTCGAGTTCGGAAAGAATTAAAAGTAGGAAAAGTGTGAAGTGGGGAGACGAAGAAAAGGGGTTTTTAATTTTTTGTGTGAAATTTGTTGCGTAGCTTTGGTACTGGCACGTGAATTTGGGGCCGTTTCTTTTTGCTTTCGTAACTTATTTAAATTCAATTATACCATTTATTTCAAGTATTTAAAACTAAATTAAATATATTCCTTTTTCAAATTCCAGTATAAATGCATCTTTTTTGGGTATAAAAATATAATAATTTTCCATACTTTACGATAGTTGAATAATTTAATTATTGTGAGGAAGTTAATTTGTTAAAATTTTGCAATATTCTTTGTAGAGTTAATTCCATTTTTGTTTCTAGATTTATAGGTGACTGTCCACTTTTAGTCATTTTTATCAAAATATCCCCTTTTGGTCCTAGTATTATTGTGGCATGACCATTTTTGGTCCTCCATCAACGAAATCATTGAAATGCCGTTAAATACAAGGACATTTCGATCTTTTTAATACAAAGTACGTTGACTCGTTATATTTTTTATGTTTATCTTTTTGAAAAAATTCATAATTGAAGATCAAAATGTCTTTGTATTTAACGATATTTAAGCTATTTTATTGATAGAGAACCAAAAATGGTCATGTCACAAAAATACTAGGACCAAAAGAGGATATTTTGAAAAAAAAAAAGACTAAAAATGGAATACCACCTATAAATCTAGGACAAAAAATGGAATTAACTCATTCTTTTTACCACTTTCAATAATATATATATACGGAGGGGCTGCCGCTATTTATTTACTTACCAAAGTTACTATTTTGAATAGTATTTGGGTGCGGGTTTCGAATGAGGTCAGATTGATATGTTGCACTAGACTTATTTTATAAGATGTGAATATTAGTGCAATATGAAAAAAATAAATTAGTTCTTAATTATGTTCTAATAGCTTATGACTTAGTTCTTGAATTATTCACGTAAATCATCTTATTTGCATAACTTATTGGTCTGATTAGTTATTTTTCAAAACGCTAGTTAAGGTTACTTTTTTGTATAGCATATTGCATTTAACATTTAAAATTAAAAATTACCCCTAAATCTTTTCTTCCTCTGACAGACCAACCCGACCCTCTGATCTGCTCGCAAAATTTTACAGCAAATTAAAGAAATTGAGAAAACAACAAGATTTAAGTCTTCATCCTCACTACCATCTCTAATATATGACATCCTCACACTATCATGACTAAAATTTAGAGAAAGAACTACTAACATATAGTTATTGGTGTTGTCCAGTTTCAAAGTTCCCAGCCAAGAGACCATTGACCCCATCGATGTTGCCATTGTTGTTGATTTTGCTAAAAATCGCGCTACGCCAATAGGCCATCGATTTTGCCAAAAATCGTGTTACGGCGATGATGATACACTTGGTTTCCAAAGTCCGTCGTGTTTTTGTTGTGTTGGTGTTGATTTTCACCGTTGTCGTTGTTGGTGTTGATTTTCATTGTTCACCTATTACGACGCTAGGCTTTTGAAAAGAATAGAATAATGAATCGGGTTGATTTGGTTTACTTTAATTAGATTTTGATTTGTGCATATTTTTATAATTGCAATTTGAACCTAAACTCATTTTAATAATAATAATAATAATAATAATAATAATTACTTCGTTACCCTTGGTATTACTGAAATTTGAAAATTTCTATTACATTAAACATATTCTATCTGACCGTGCATGAAACGTGCCACCATGGTAACAATTAAATGATTGTTCACCTGTTACGATGCTAGGCTTTTGAAAAGAATAGAATAATGAATTGGGGTTGATTTGGTTTACTTTAATTAGGTTTTGATTTGTGATCAGTAGCTACATATTTTTATAATTGCAATTTGAATCTAAACTCATTTTAATAATAATAATAATAATAATAATAATAATAATAATAATAAATTACTTCGTTACCCTTGGTATTACTGAAATTTGAAAATTTCTATTACATTAAACATATTCTATCCGACCGTGCATGACACGTGCCACCATGGTAACAATTAAATGATGAAAAGTGACTAAATAATAAATAATTTAAGGATTCCTCAACTATTAGAGCATCTCGAATTGTGATTTTTTTTTCTCAAATTTTTCAGAACATACATGTACAAAAGAAAGGAAGGAGAGAGTATAGAAAAAAGAAAGGAAATTAATTTTTCCCCTTTTACTTAACATACATTCTAAATTAATTTCATTTACTCTACTCGATTGCTCCTCTGCCTCGCCACTACTTAGTCCGTCACCGCTTGGTTAAATGCAAGAATATTGATAAATGGAATCAATTTCTGATCATATACTTAAAGCGCGCACAGGACGCACGCACAGTGCACACAGAACACACGCACCATGGAATTTATTGTATTAAGATTATAACTATTTTTTTTTTTTTTACATTATGAACTAAAAGAAAGTAGACCACAAAATATGAACGAGTCTTACCAGAATTGAAACACATTTGTGTCCTACATACACAATCAGATTAATCTGGATGGCAGCATCCTTAGGAATTGGAATCTGAATTTGGGCATCCATGAAGTAAAATGAGTATAGTAAGAAAAAGCAAACAAATCAACACAACTATAGAAAGGGACAGATTCATAATGACCATATATTATGGCCATCTAGCTATGTAGAAAAGCATTTGGAGTGAGAAAAGTCCATCCATGATCATGTAGATATGAAAGTCACTTGGATGCATGTCATATTAAGCATCCTATATTTTATTAGCACATACACACAATTCACAGTTGCCAAACTAACATAAAGTAGTAGGGTCTAGAACTTATACACTATTGACACATTTCGACTACACATTTTCAACCAGAAGACAAATGAGACCCTCGGAGTTAGGGTTGAATCTTTTTCGAAAACACATAGAAAAAGATAAAGGGCATGCATGCATAAAACCAAGATACAATAATCATCACATCTCCATTCCACTAGAGCCCATGAGTTTGGTGAGCCCAAAGGTGATAGCCATGGCCATCCACCCTCCAATAACCACCCTCACACAAGACTTCAACTTTGGAGTCTTCCCCAAAACCGCACCCACCCCTCCAAACACCAAAAGCGCTAAGCTCACCGCAGAAGCCACCACCGCAACTCTCACCTTGTGGTCCGCTATGAAGGCGGCAGCAAGCAACGGCACAACCGCACCTAAAGCAAATGCTAGGGCGGACGCCATGGCCGCCTGCAATGGATTGGGCAGTCTCTCTTTCTCGTCGTCGTTCCCTCCTCTCTTCATTTGGGATAGTTGTATGTCTCGTTGAGAGTAGACGGAGACAAACTCCCCTATCGCCATGCTGCAAGAGCCTGCAAACAGAGCCGATTTTTAAATTTTTGTGGTCCCCTTTATAAATAAATGAGATCCTACCAAAAGTATAAGCACAATCTTTAAAATCATTAGTAAAATATATAATTTTTATTTCTAAGTTATCTCCCCAATTCAAGGCTTGAGACATAATCTGTGCAGTCAGAAAACATAATAGTTTTGCCAGGCTCAATTAATTGATTAGGAGATCGAGATAAGTGATTTGAGATAAATAGTGTTTTAAAGATTAATTGTAGCTTATTTTTTAATTTCTTAAGTAGCTAAGTTAAAAATATTTATTGAACCCTCTAAAAATTCGGACATGCCTGCAAACAGGCCTGCAAATCCGGTGAGGATCATGGCGGTGGCTTCTTTTTTGACGGCTCCGACGCCCATCATTAGCGACGCCGTGGAAACCAGCCCGTCGTTGGCTCCCAGCACGGCGGCCCTCAGCCACTGTGCCCTCTGGGAGTAGTCAAATGACTCCTCTTCTGGGATTTGGGTTTCAATGGCACCCATGAAGAATGAAGGTGTAGTTCTTGAAAGAAAGAAGGATTGTTTGTTGTTTGTTGATGATATTCTCTGAATGGAGGCTAAGATATTTATAGAGAATAGGATCATGGGTTCTTGATTTTTTTATTACACAGTCTTTGTTAATGCATCATAATATACTTTGGTTAGGCAAACACCACTCATGAAAATATATTTAGTTTCTCCGTACTGTACAAGATCTTTAATTCAATTTGGGTCAGTCTTAATTTAATCAAATTCTTGCGTTTCAATCTGGAAACAAGTTGTTTCAGTTGATTTCATGAACATATATGCCAGTTAGAAAGAGAAGAATCTGGCTTATAATGAAGAGTTCTGCTGACCAGGCCAAATGATGATCACTCAACTTCAAAGAACTTTTAACCTGCAGCATCTTTGAAGGGAAATTGAGTGTGTAAAGGCGGACTTAGTCAAGTTGGTTAGTTGGCTTGTTAATTTTAAAGTTATAAGTTCAAATCCTAATGAGAGTCATGAATCTCGTGATGGATGCCTCCGAGTGGGATACATACATAGCCAGAGCATGCCCAGGCACTCGGGACTTGCAGTCTATCTAAGAGACGGGTGGGATCCTAGACCTGGGCGCATATACAAGCATAGGTGGCTTTTAGTCATTTCGGTTGAAGTACCAGGTATAGACTAGGTGCCAAGTAGTCCAGGAAGTCAGGCTCAAACTTAATCGCCCACCCTTCTGCAGGCGGTCGGGGCCGGTGAGGCCGACTTGGTATCGAGCCCAGAGATGGTAAAAGGAGATGTCCCGGAGATTTCCTCCGAATATTGAGCGAGATTTCCCTTTTCATTGTTAGGAAAGAAATTTGATAGCTTAGAAAACTTTCTTAAGATCAAATTTGTTAACTCTTTCCTTTCATTTCTCAAAGTATGTAGACTTTGTATAAATACCCCCGGCCCATGTTGGAGGGGACTAGCTCTTGATTATCTTGCAATAATACTGTCACTTTGTAATCTTAATTTCTTTCTTCCCATAATCTCTTTTACACTTAGCTTGTTTGACGGTTGTGTTGGCCTGTCGTTTGGCTAATCCGTGGCCTTAAAACCAACAAGCCGCTTATTGACTTTCTTGGTTTGAGTCGGTTAGCTATGGGAAATTTAGGTTAGTTTATCTCCTTGTAGTCCTTTACATGCTAGAATTACAAAACGAGACTAATGCACACCCTCAAATAGTGTGCATTCCCCTTGTCATAAAAAAAAAATAGAATGTTTAAATTATGATTCAATTTCAAGAATCCTCAATAGGCCATCTGGTACATTCATGGCACTCGGCAAAAAGAATCACACTCCAATCTCGGCCTCTCCTCCGTAGTGAGAGAGGTAAATCGCAGAATGTGGCTCAATGATCTGTCATAATCGTCATATAGTCAGGAAACTTTTTGGTTGGTGATATTTTGGTATGTCCAAGGGTCAAAAATGGTGGCCATTCATAGGTGCATGATACATACCTTAATCAGGTTGAGAATATGGAGTGCTGCATAGGACAGCACTTGAGTGATTAATGGAGAGATAAAAGATAATACAGCTATATATTATAAAAATGGAGGGAGTGTGTTCTCCACAGTAAAGTGAAGAACAGATAATGTTATAGTATTGCAGGAAGTGTGGAATCTACATGAATGCCACAAGCTCCTCATTATTCAATTCAATTTCAGATGAATTGAATGAAAAGGCATTCTCAGATCACTACAAAATTTATATTAGGCCAAATCTTTTCTTTTTTTCTTTTTTTTTTTGTGAGTGGAAAACTTATGCAGCTAAGGGTGTGCACAGTGTAAATCCCGTCTTATGACATTTAGCTTGCAAATGACCACAAGCATACAAATCAATCTAGATTATCCATAGTTGATCAGTTCAAACCAAAAAAGTCAATAAACAGTTCCGGCTGAGAGTCAAATTGTCTAACTAACTTGACTAGGGTTAGTTGTCCATAATGGACACTCATTCCAAATTATTGTAAATGATATAAAATTGCAGGGAGTGTGGATTCCACACCCTGAATACTGTAAAGATGTGAACTTTTTCCCTTTCAGGACAAAGCTAGCTAGCTCCTTTACAATTCCATGGAAGAAACAATCAAGATTGTTGCATATATGAAACCATGCATCTGTCTTCATTCTTTTCTTCTTCTTCTTTGACTTTTAGGGATTAGGGGGGAGGGATTCTTGATTGGAATTGATCTGAGTTAAACCAGAAAGATGAGTCTGTCCATTAATGGCTTTTCTGCAGGATAGATTCTGATGTTCTTGAATTGAAAGTGGATAAGGTTGTGAATAGTAATTGCCTAATTATATTGGGGATCCATCAATTAGGAGATTGTAAATTCACAAAGTTAGTTGGAATATATATCAACTTTAGAAGGATGGGTTGTGGAATCCACATAGACCAGACATCTTCAGTTGTGTTCTGTGCCTCCTCCCAATTACCACAACTAAGAAAAGATCATTAAATTTATATATACTAATATTTGTACATATGATGTAGGATGGATTGAAATGGTAGAATTCAAACTTGGGATTGACCACCATCAAAACCCATGTTAAGTTGATGTTAAAGAGATAGTAAAGTCGAGTTCACACCCGAGAGCTGTTAGAGGAGGTAAATCACAAGTCGGTTCTCAAGTTCCCACTTTTGTCTGTACATTCTCCACACAACGCACAAGGAGTCTATCTCTTCTCATCGGTTAAGATTTTTCAATGACCCCCCCAGTTCTTAGTGCACAGGTTCTCAGTATAGTAAAGCCTCTGAAGCAAGACTTTAAGGTGATCAGTGATCAGTCAGACCAACTGGTCTAGTCGCTAGAGGAGGTAAATCACAAGATGGTTCTCAAATTTCCATTTTTGTCTGTACATTCTGCACACAGCGCACAAGGAGTCTCTCTTCTGATCCAATGATCCCCCGATTCCTAGTGCATAAGTTCTTAGTATAGTAGGGCCTCCAGAACAGTGAAACAAAAAGGTTGAACTTGAGAGGTTGGACAACTTTTATACAAGTAGTGAAATGAGATGTGAGAGATCTAGATGAGAATTAATTGCATGCTAGTATGTTAGATAGTTATAGCAGCTTATGACAAAAGTGTTGCAAATTGACCGGTCGATGTCTCGATTTATCCATCACCAAGATTTTGTGGTTGAATTGTACCCACTTATAACTTTAATTTAGAATGTTAAAAGGGGAAAAATTGAGAGTAGCATGTAGGGCACAAATACCATTATCTGACATTATTGAAATCTGATTGTGTATACATATATGAAGCAAAGCAAAGGAAAAGACATAAGATAGTGAAAAGACAAAGTGAACAATCACATTTCTAATCCAGCAGAGTTAACAAGCTTGGTGAGTCCAAATGTGACAGCCATAGCCATCCAGCCTCCTATGAGCACCCTGGCACAAGATTTCACCACAGGAGTCTTCCCCAACACTGCTCCAATCACGCCGAAAACGACCAACGCCAGGCTTACTGCACAAATCACCACAACCAACCTCAACTTATGGTTTGCTATGAATGCAGCAGCCATCAAAGGCACTATGGCTCCAAATGAGAATGCAAGGGCTGATGCCAAAGCTGCTTGAAATGGATTTGGCAGATTTTCCTTCTCTTCCTTCTCCGAATCGTCGCTTTCCTCTCCGTTTTGTTGCACTCTTTGGTCTCTTTTCATTTGAGCCACTTCGATGTCTAGCTGAGAGTACACAGAGACGAACTCCCCGATTGCCATGCTACATGCCCCGGCAACTAGTCCTGCAAAACCTGCAAGAAACATTGCTCGTACGTCTTTTTTAACAGCCCCAATGCCCATCATCAATGACGCGATAGAAACCAATCCATCGTTGGCTCCCAGCACTGCAGCTCTGAGCCACTGCGCCCTTTGCGCATAATCAACCTCCTTTTCTTGAGGTTCTTGGCACTGGTTCTGGATGGCAGCATCCTTAGGAATTGGAATCTGAATTTGGGCATCCATGAAGTAAAATGAGAGAGTATAGTAAGAAAAAGCAAACAAATCAACACAACTATAGAGAAGAGAAGATAGATTGCTTCATGTGAGCATAGTCTTCCTAAGAGAGGGTATATATAGCATGAAGAAAATGGCAGGGTGTAAAAATCTACATAAACAGACACCATATTGGAATAATGGCCATTATGGCCATCTATGTAGAAAAGCATTTGGATATAGAAAAATATTTTTCCAGGATTCTGGTGCTGTTATAAAAAATTGGGGAGTGTGGAAACCACACAATAAAGTAAGACTGCTCAATAATTAATGGAGGGGAGTGTGGAATCCACATAGAGAGCACAATCTTCTCAGTATTTCAATAAGATAAGTTCAGAAGAAGCTTTTGTTTTATGGTGGCATGCTTTTCCACTAAAATGATATGCTGCAATGCATAAACTTACCAAGACTTTCTGCCTTTCATATTGAGTAATGACACTTTTGAACCCAGTACACAAGGTTAAAACATTACATATTTACATCTATCATGCACGTAATAGTATACAATGAAGACATGAGGTAAAATGAGTAATCTACAGGTTGCATTGCATTATATTTATTAAGCACAAATACCATTAAGCCATATGAACTCAACAAGAAATTTACAAACCTTAGAAAGAACAAGGTCTGTCTCAGCTAGAAGAAAAAAGAAAATCAAATATTTATTCAGTTCTTTGAAGCATGTCAGTTAGTGTACGGTCCTCAGTTGCATCTACCTCCAAGTTGTCAAACAAAGCAAAACCCTTGCAAAGTGTTGCATGCAAATACTTGGCTTAACAACTCTTCAAGTATGAAACAGCAGTGAAACTCTGTCAAGTAATTACATAGCTTGAGAACAAACTCTGCCAAGCCAGATTCCCCAATTTCATCAAATCCTCTGTTCAAAACAAAGTATGAAGTATCATATTTGCTGGATCATTAAAATTTGGAAGAAACAATGAGAAGAGCATATAAAGCAAACCCTCTTCAATGGCTTAATGCAAGAAATTGAAAGAAGAAAAAAAAAAACACACACACACACACAAATCCAGGACAGAACATTCAAAAACATTTACTTACATAAAGATACGCAAGTAGAGGCACTAAGAAGCAATTTTTCCTTTGGAACCATTAGGAAGCAAATCAAAGCAACCTGCACCTCATCATCTAAACAAAGGTCTCATTGCTTACCAATGATCTGTCCATGCATCTTGGTTTAAGTGTGATTTCTGATGTGCCAGTCAATGTTTCCCTAAAGTTTTCATTTGCATGAATGAGAAAGAAAGACAGTATTCTCCTAATGGGCACATGATGCCTATGAGAAACCTTTACAGATTGGCAGCTGCATGAACAAGCTGAATTGAATGTGCTTTGTTACTAATAGTTGTTTTTAATAGTAATTTTGTTGGGGGGAGCTGCAGAGGAATACGACAAGGAAATAGTAGTCACATGAGACACATAAATACACATGAGCTCTTTATCAAGCCAAGTCTAGTCTTTGGTTTATTTGCTAATTATTGCACCAAGGAATATGGCAGCAAGATATTACTTAAACATCTGTTATGCAGAGTTTCCTCAAAAAAGTTAATCTTGATGTAACTTAAAATGCCAATTTGCAAACAATTACATACAGAAAAGTTGTAATTAACTCGAATTATGAACTTATCCTCAATACCAAATGTTACATTGAAGAGTCAAGTAACAAAGTGCATGTGTGCTAATATAGTACTATGAGATCAAATGGCAGTGAATTTCAAGCATACAACAATAGAAATTCTATTAGACATATAATGTTTAAGGATAAATCAAGAATCTTTTTACCTAGCTAACTTAGAGATCCTTTGTGGAGGAAACATTTATACAAGCACAAGCCTGTACACTGGCAACAGAGGATATCATTGAAGCACTAGATGATGTCCTAGATTCTACAAAATGATTCCTAGGTAATTCAGGATCAGGTTCTGGAAGGTGCAGAGCATCATTATGAATATTGCTTTCATGATCTAACTCCAGTTTGGAACCAGTGCGCCTCTTGGAGTACTTTATTAAGTAGCGGCCCTCCTTCGTATTGCAGTTCTCATTCTGCAAGTTAACCTTGCCTTCGGACTTCACCTGGCAAGGAATAGTTGCTTGGCACACTGCAGCTTTGGTCTGGAACTCTGGTATGGGACCTATGCGCCGCCTCTTGGAGTATTTCAATGAGTAGCGATCATCCTTCTCATGGCAGCTCTTGTTCTGCAAGGTGACCTTGCCATCACAGTTCACCAGGCAGGGAATGATCACTTCATACAAATGCAACTCACGAGTCGAAGCATCACCATGCATACTAGTTTCATGATCTAACCCTGGTTTGGAAACTACACACCTTCTGGAGTATTTTAACAAGTAACGGCCCTCCTTTGCATTGCATCTCTCAGTCTGCAAGGTAACATCACCATCACATTTGACTGGGAATGGAATCCTCAGTTCACACTGATGTGCCTCCTGAGTCAAATCATCATGCTGACAAGACTGAGACTCAGAAACCACTCTACTGCCACCACCAAAATTGCACTTTTCAACAACACTAACAAAGAAATCATCCCTGTCATTTACATGGAGCTCTTTCCTCTTGAATCTAGTCCTCTTATACGTTTTTACTTTATGTTCAATCCTGCCCAAATCAAAATAACAAGTGTCTTTGTCCTTGGCATAAACTGAAGCCCCTGAAATGGCTATTAACTTGGCATCTGTCTGGCACAAATCAATAGAAGAGCCAATCTCATTGTCCCTAGCACAAACTGAAGCTTCTGACATGCTCGCACTAATTTTTTCTCTTAGTCTAGTTCTTCTATACACCACAATCTTCTCACCTTCACCATACTGAGTAGTCTTGCCTAACTCCACTGGTTTACTAATTAAACTCTTCCAATCCATAGCTTTTGGAACAGGGAAATTATCTGTGTTTGTCAAGTGCAAATCTTTTGAAATCCGAGGAGAACTATTTATAGCACGATGCAATTGAAAAACCAATTTTGCATCATTGTCATTCTTGGTAGCACTAGCACCATTAGTACTACTACTGCTACTACTGCTGCTACTTATACTATTACTAACAATCAACCCACCATTTATGTCACCATTCGATTCATTGTTAGCAGCTAGTCCCATTGCATTCTTTGTCATGTCCATCACACTTTTTGCTGCCACCACTTCTCTTAAAGCCTTCTCTTTTTCTTTAGTGGAAACCAAATTCTTCTTCTTGGCCTCAGCATTCGCATCAGTTGTGAACTTTTGCAATGAATTGGCATCATTATCATTCAAAGAAACCTTAGGGTCAGTCCCAGTAGAAAGCGGTTTTGACAGTGATTTATCAATACTCCTACAAACTTTTGAATTCTTAAGCGACTTAGGAACCCAACAATCTATACAAACTGAGAATTCCAATTCCGGTCCTCTCTCCTTACAGCTATAAGACCAGGGGCTAGAATGATCATACCTCAGAACGCAGTCCTTATGGATACACCTTTTGCAGCGGCCGCATGTGAAGCAATCCAAGTTCAGGGTTTCCTTAAAGCAGTAGGAGCATATTTGTGCGGAACTGACAAATTTGATACACTTCTTACAGAGGAGGACGATTCGCCAATAACTGTCTAGGGTTTGGAGTCGATCCTTCGGGTTTGTGTGGTTGACCCGAGTCCGGCAGCCATGGCAGTCGGATAAATTGGGTAGGTCTCGAGTTATCCGCTTGGGTAATTGATCCAACGAGGATGATTCAAACGACGTCGAATTCGAGGGAGAGCCGTCGAGGAGGCGTTTTCTGGTGGAATGATGTGAAGGAAAGGGCGGAGGATACAGTGGCTGGCCGGAGGAGGGCTTGTTTCCTTGGTGATTCGTTGGCGCCATGGAAATCTTCAGGCAAATTTCTAGGGTTTTTGGTAGAATTTCAACGCATTCCCAAAATCCCAATCGGTGTTCCGGTGCTTGGGTTTTGGGGACAATGGACAAACGCTCGCTGCTGAAAGATCTGGGGCCAATTTTGCAATTTTGGCAAAGTAGAACCCCTGAAACAGAATTTTCTTCTTTTTTTTTTTTTTTTTTGGAAATTATAAAATAAACTTTCCAATTTTATTCATGAACTAAAATAATTTATATTCTCATAATTTAAACTTTTATTTGTTATTCTCATTATTTTAATATAAAATAATATTTTGATGTAAATAATAATATTTTAGAATAATTTAACATTATTTGATTAAAATAGCTTTTATTTCACAATAATAATATAGCATAGAACATATATTACATTTAAATTTCATAATTTCCATATTGTTCCTATGAATGCTTAATAAATGCATTACAAAGTATATAGTGAGTTTTGTTGTCTTTTCAAAGCTTTTACATTAGATTCACTATATATTATATGTAGCTTTAATTGTCACAGTAACTCCACTATCTTCTTCTAGTCTTGAATAAGACAATTGAAAGGAAAGATATGTAAACGCTTGCATGGATGCCATGACAGCACCACTGTCTTAATTCTTCCAGTTGGAATGAAGATGGCATAATCTTCTTCCATCTGGAAGGAGACAATTAAAAAAATAATTATAAATGCAGCCAAATGAAGTGGTAGCCAACAATTTAAAAAAAAAATATATTATTATTATCATTTATTTAAATACACTACACATAGCATTTAGGATATATATATGGATGCAAGTCAGCTAATTTTAATTGGTTACGTGATGGTAACTTGTAAAAAGGCTTGATTACATTTTTTTTGTAAGTTCAAGTGCCTAATTCAATTTTTTGTAACAGAGGACGCTATGCACTTTCATAAATAGTTTGACCCTTGTCATTTTTTTTATGTATTTTATTTTTTAAATTACTTTATATTTTGTAAATATTGGACATGTTTTAGACGTATCACTGAGATATCTGAAATATTACAATTTGTTTCTAATAATACATATTTTAAGTTTAGATATTTAACAAATTATGTAAATACATAAAAAACAAAACAATAATACAAAAGGGATTTAAAAAAAATAAATAACAAAAATGTTTTTCAATAAAATCTCTACACCAAAATCATGTAGATGAATAGTGTTGTACCATATATATGGCACAACATTATTCATCTAAGTAAAAATGACGTCAATGTAACAACGTTTGGCACTTTTATTGGATCAAGAATTCAAGATTGCACCAAAATTGATGCTATTTTGGTATTTTGGTCATGTCTTTCTTGGGGATAGCTTTATTACAAATTTATTAGAGACTTGTAAATGTAACAATAAACGGTATTGAGAAATAAGTCGATTTATATCTTTTAAAAACAAAACAGAGTTGCTGATGAAATGGTTGTTTTGTCCTTCGCACCCATGGGATGTAATGGTACGTGTAGGAACCTCCATCATCCTCCCTTTATTATATCTTGATGGAGGATAAGTTAGAGTTTTGACGTCATGGTGTGCGTGTTAGTGATGAAAACATAGGTGTTTATTTTTAGTTATTTCCATTAAAAAAATATATTAAACTTCTCAATTAAGATTTCCAACAAAAAATGCAAATAAGTATTGATAAGCTACTAAAAGTTGTTAACTTAACATCCATGTAAAATAACAAATAATTCACAACATAAGATATATAAACAAAGAAAAAAATTCATGACAACGTACAACTATGACTGGTTTTGTTTGACACGCTTTATCTTTAAATCACTATAAGAAAACATTAAAATAAGTACAGTTTAACTACATATTACATAACTACCATTTAAATAAAGGTTAGTATTTTAGTTATAAAAATCTGTCGTCAAATTAAATACTTATAGATTTTAGTAATTTGCCTACGAACTTTTCTGTAGGTAAATTTGATTTCTCCTAGTGAATCATGAGACAAAGGAGATGAATTTTTTTGGTGATTACCTCAATTAAAAATAATAATTCAAAAGAACGTCACATGCATTATTGTCATATATATTAAAGAGTTTATTACCGAAATGGTCCATCGACTATTGTGAAATTATTAATTTGGTCCTCGACAATTTTTCGTACCTAATTAAGTTCCTCGACTTTGAAAATTTTAACCAATTTGGTCCTCTATTTAGTTTGCCGTTAAAATTGGGATCAAATTGGTAATTTTGCTATAGTTAAGGTACCAAATTGGTAATTTTTTTATAGTCAAAGGACCAATTTGGTAGTTAACTTTTCACTGAAATGGTCCCTTGGCTATAGCAAAATTACCAATTTGGTCCCTTGACTATAGCAAAATTACCAATTTAGTCCCGATTTTAACGACAAAATAAATAAAGGACCAAATTGGTTAAAATTTTCAAAGTCGAGTGATTTAATTGAGCACGAAAAATTATCGAGGATCAAATTGGTAATTTCGCAATAGTCGAGGGACCATTTTGGTAATAAACTCTATATTAAATAACAATTACTCTGTATTAGACGCAAAAAAAATCAATTCATCATTTACCAGTGGTTTGAATGGAGAATGATAGAACATGATTCTCATAGCACGCAAAAGGTTTCAAGTTCTATTCTTGTCAACATCTTCTCAATTGAGTCAATCGCACATGATCTTTTTAATGCAGTTTACCTCATCTCCTATGTGATTTTTAGTCTATTACACGAGAAAAAAAAAATACATACCTTTAAATAGCGACTACATATCTTTCACGTCACCTAAAAAAATAATAATAAAGTACATGCTAGTACCTTATTGGCAATAAAAAAAGAAAATGGAGGATGAGCTCTCCCAAGCAACTAACCTATTAAGTTAATATCTTTAATATAATTTCAAACTTAGGAATTTGACATTCTTGATAGTTAAGTGAAATATGACGAAGGACCAGAATCTTCAACCTTCTGTACTGTTCTCATTTTAACCTTAAAATATTCGCAGGAGCGTGTGTCCGCCACATGCTTCCGTAGACCCTTTCCAGACCGGACAATAATCATACTAACCACTTTGGTAACCCCAAGCCAGCCAGCTTACTCAGCAATCATTAAATTAATCAATTATTATTAGTACTAAATATGTATTAACAGTATTAAACAAACAAGCGAATGCCGCTACTTGTTCATCACAACTGTGTTCCCATCATTCCTTAGTTTTGCAGACTATAATTACTGTTTACTCACAATTTGTTACATACCTAAGAACCAACTGAGTCATTCATGTAAATAAAAAAATATTGGATTTTCTAACCCATGAGAGAGTGTTTTGCTACCCTTTGAGGTCACACAAACATTATTAGTTTCAATGTGTATGTCCTAGTGTATTCTAATTGAAGAAACCTATGGTCTAACAAAAAAAAAAAAGGATTTTCCGACCACTTAAAATTGGATTAAAAAAAAATCACTTTGGTCTGTGGGTGGGTGGTCGAGAGGTGAAGCATAATTCTCATATATATCAGAATGTCATCAAGTTCAGTTCTTACCAATATCTTCCCAGTTGAGCCTATTGCACATAGTCTTTCTAGTACGCGTTACTCTCATGTGTAATTTAGTCACTAATACATTAAAAAATCACCTTTTTTTTCAATATGGGAAGGAAAACTTTTGTTTGCCACTCATTAGACAGAATAATTGGACGGAAAAATAGGGATTTTATTGTAATTGAACAAGTTAAAAGAATCTATTTTATCGGAATTAAAGCGTAGTAATTAAAGTAGACGATGCAAATTAAAGCAATGAAGCACATGACCCCAAGAATATGCCTGATTTATGCTTGATTGAGTTGGCTGGGAATAACGCGGACGATATATGGAGAATCAATTTTTCTTTTGTTATCGTGTACTGGGACTACACGGTTCATCCTGTTGTGCGTCGGCTAAGTTGACGGAGTTCCGTCAGCTCTTGTTCGATTCGAGAGGTAGCGACGTTGTGAAGAATGTGGTTAAATGATTAATGTAATTTATCTGTTCAACTATACTTTCTCAACTCAATCTTGAGACTCGATCTCATGACCTCCCATGTGGAAGAGTCACAACATGTCATCTGAGCAAATTTAAAATTGTCCTGTTTGAATAGTGAATATAATGATCCCTTTTAGATCTCTTTATCAATTTGTGCAGTGCTTGCTTTTTTCTTGTGCAAGCTAGTGTCATGCTTTTTCACATTGTTTGGTTGCTCATATCTTTGCAACCTAAGTGCCTACGTCACCCCGCACTTTTAATTTTTCATCAATATCTAATTTCTTGTAATACAAAAAAAAATAAAAAAATCATATTGTTCTTGTACCAAAAGGTCACGAATTCGATTCATAACAATATACTTTAGTCGAACCCGTCATCACACATTATTTCTGTAGTACAATTTACTTCATTTTCGTTGAGCTATTATATATCATGAGCAAGAGTTATATAACTCATCACACACCACACCGTATACGCAAGCTCAAAGCACAGACCACATGCTAACTAGCCTGCATGCAATGCACGCCACCATACACACTACTCACATATATATATATATACCACCGTACCACACCGAAACACATAATTACATACCATACATCTTGTGTGGGTACATACATTCATACTGTAAACAACTTCGCCTGAGAATTATTTATTAACTTATTGATTTGAGTCGATCATAATGAAAAACATAATTTGGGTTGCCTCCGATCTTTTATCAATTAAGATAATAATGCAGATTTTACCGTTGTCAATTTTTTCGATAAATCAAAACATATAACCAATCTTACATTTCATTCATTCATAGTTAGTGCATATCTAGCTCCTGCTTGCAGCATATCTAGCTCCTGCTTGCAGGACAAATATGCAACCAAGATCAGAAGACTAAACGACAATACAAAAGCCACACCTACGACACGATATGATGTAGTTTCAATTCTACTAATTATATAAAATATGTAAGACCAAAGTAATTAATATCTCATCATATAACTTAAAATTCTACAATTTCACCTCAACTCTAAACATTCGTTCAAGATTTTCAATCTCCTGACAAATTTCATTTGAATTAATTAGTTAAGATGTGTCCAAAAGATCGAAACTAGTTATAACTTATAACCCCGCAGAACCAACTAGTTTAGACAGTCCAAAAGTGATTCCCATGGCCACTAACCCTCCAATCAAAACCCTCAAAGAGGATTTAACAAGAGGTGCCTTCCCAAGATAAGCCCCCAAAGCACCAAAAACTATCAAAGCCAAACTAGACGCCGCCACCACCGCCGCCAGCCGCACTTTATAGTTCGTTATAAACGCCGCCGCCACCAGCGGCACCGCCGCTCCCACCGCAAAAGCCACCGCCGACGCCACCGCCGCCTTCATCGGACTAGGCAGCCTATCCTCCTCCTCCTCGCTTTTCCGGCCGTCACCGCCGCGTTCCCGCTTCATCTGCGCCGCCTCTATGTCGTACTGCGCGTACACGGACACGTACTCGCCCAGCGCCATGCTGCACGCGCCGGCCACCAGCCCGGCGATGCCGGTGAGGATCATGATCTTGACGTCGGATCTGAACGCGCCGACGCCCATCATGAGCGACGCGACGGAGAGCAGCCCGTCGTTCGCCCCCAGCACGGCGGCTCTCAGCCACTGTGCCCTCTTGGAGTAATCCACGACGGCCACCTCAACCTCAAGATGCCCATTTTGTTCTTGTCTTTCGACATCATGGACTTCTGCTAACTCTAATTGCTTAATCTCATCATTAAGGTTGTTTTGTTTCTTGGCCATTTCCATGATCCAATATAACAACAGATCAAATTAAAAGTATAGCCAAGATTTGATTTTTCTTCTCGTGGGATGAAAATTATGGTTTTTGGTGGAAAGGGTTTGGAGGAAATGAAGGAATAGTTGAGGGTTTGGGGAAGATGAAAGAGAAATTAAAGAAAATGGATATGGAGAAGTGTGGAGGGCACACGCCTCAGATGATGCCATTTATAGAAGTTGGAAGATGAAGCATGAGGATCGGATCAAGATGTTGACACCCAATTTATTTATTTATTTTAGTACAGATTCCTTTCTTGATTATCTATCCCTAACTATACACCGAGGTTGTTTCTGTGGTGGAGTAATTGATTAGGGGGTAGGGGGATCTTTTGCGTTCACACATGATCACCTGTTACGTTGAAGAATGGGGTTACTATGTTTTTTTAATGGATTTAACCTAATTTCGAAGTTTTGACGTGGAGGTAAATAGTAAGATTGTTTCAATAGTATATATGTTGTTGAGAAATTAGTATGAAAAAGGTATATTTTGAGGCATTGTTTTGAAGGGGTTAGGTCTATTATCAATTTAAGTACGTCAAGTCAAATTGAATTTGTATTCTCTTGATAGAAAGTATAAATTTTGTATATTTATATACTTAAAAATTAAGATTGATAATGAGCGAAAGAGAAATTTAAACTTATACCCATAAAAGTTGGGAAACTAGAACTTGGGAAGGTTTATAAGACCCTCTATGAAATTATGTGTAATCATGGATTATTATTTTATTTGGTTCACCAGAAAGTCCACAGTTATTACCCTAAAGCATGCTCTGGGTGAAGACTGCATTGTGAGTTGTGACTCTAGTCGGCAATGACAATAAGAAGGTAAATCAACTTAGGTTGTCCATAGTTGACCGTCTCAAACTAAGAAGGCACGCTGATAGGCTGCTCTCACGTACATGAAGTAGTTAAATTTAGAACCTTGTAGTTACCAAGTCAACTGTCTGATCAACTTGACTAGTGGTTGCCCCCCCCTCATTGGATTATTTTCTATACATTACTATAACATGGGTTCTCGAGAAAATATTTTTGAATAAATTTCCTACATACATGCCCGGCCTAAAGTGTTTGTATATTGTTGCACTCTATCGTTGAGAGTTCAACATCTTGCCGCCGATATACACAACTATACATCTGTAACAATAACTTTTGGGTAACACTTGTTTAATTTGAGACTGCCTAACGGGTTTCAATCTGTGAGACAGATCGTATCTTTGATTAATGGGTCGGATCTTTGATCTCATTAATCAAAGACCCGACCCGCCTAATAAATTAAGACCCGTAAACCTATTTCACACAAGTTTTTGTCATAACTTTTTATGTAGTGGTAAGCGTTTCATAGCATGCAATTAATAACTAATGAAAGATTGTTGAGCATCCAACGTAACATCTTGCTACTTGCCCCGTATAACCAAGTCTATGTGAATTCAAATGTGAAGGGCATCCGTTTTGTATCAACAAATTGATGCCCATTTTACGCCGTATTTTTGTATCAGCAAACCGGTAAAGCAATTTTCTTTTTAAAAGAAACCATTATTATATTTTTTTTCGGTGGGTCGGTTAGCTTTATTTCCTTTAAAAAGATAGAGATCAGGAAAAAAAAAGATTAAGAATAACAAATGGTATGTAAAGAATGTGTGATAAGTTGCGGTGGGTTGTTTTTAACCGTACGTAATCTTAATTATCTTATCAAATGTATATACTAAAATGAGATCTTTAAAGATTATTATTAATGATTGAAAGCTTCTCATTATCGTGGGTTAAGATGGTTTTATCGAATCAGATGGATGAGAACTGAATATTGTATTGATTCAATTGAACTGTTACAATAATGAGGAATAGGAGATATATATACAAGGGGAGTCTTAGATAGAGTAGAATAGATAGTCCTAACGTGACTCAAACTCAGAGAGTCCTAATACTCCCCCCAAACGCAGGGTAAATTACTAACCTGAAGCTTGTCCCTAAGAAAAGAAAATCTAGGACTAGGCAAAGCTTTTGTAAAGATATCAGCTAATTGATCTTTTGTGGAAATAAAGTTAACCTGAATATCTCCTTTGGCAACCCTATCTCTAACAAAGTGGTAGTCAATCTCCACATGCTTAGTTCTTGCATGAAAGATTGGATTCGCACACATATAAGTAACACCAAGATTGTCACACCATAATTTTGGAGTAGGGATGCCATCAATGTTGATCTCACGCAGCAAGAACAGGATCCATATCACCTCAACACAAACATCAGCCAAGGCTTTATACCCAGCTTCGGTGGATGATCTTGCAACTGTCTTCTGTTTCTTGCACACCCAAGAGATAAGATTGGTGCCAAGAAACACTGCATACCCACTAGTAGATTTACGGTCCTCAGGACAACCAGCCCAGTCAGGATCAGAGAGAGCATGAAGTTCTCTAGAATTTGACTGAGTTACACGCAAGCCGAATGATAAGGTGCCTTTGACATACCTGAGCACTCGTTTTAGCTGCTCCCAGTGAGACAATGTTGGAGCATGCATATGTTGACACAGTTGGTTGACCGCAAAGGATAAGTCTGGCCGTGTAACTGTGAGATACTGGAGAGCACCTGCCAAGCTCCTGTATTTCGTTGGATCTTCATATAAATCTGTATTGAGCAATGGAGTTTTCGAAGCAGAAATAGGAGTTACGAGAGGCTTACAATCAGTCATTCCAGCCCGTTTCAAGATGTCTGACATATACCGCTGCTGAGAAAGAATAACACCATTGCTAGTTTTGACTAGCTCAATCCCAAGAAAGAAACCAGGTTCACCAAGATCTCGAATTTTGAAAGCAGTAGACAGTTTAGAGAGTAAATCAGACACTAGTAGCTCATCAGTCCCCATTACCAAAACGTCATCAACATATACTAAAAGATACACACATGCAGAGCCACGAGAGTAATAGAATAATGACACATCAGTCTTTGAAGCTATAAACCCAACAGAGAGTAAAAAAGTATGCAGCCGATTAAACCAAGCTCGTGGAGCTTGCTTTAAGCCGTATAAGGAACGCTTCAACAGACAAACGTGATCAGGCAATTGAGCATCAGCATACCCGGGTGGTTGACGCATATAAACAGTCTCAGCCAAATCACCATTCAAAAACGCATTGTGTACGTCGAGCTGCCTAACCACCCAACCTGAGGAAATAGCTAAACTCAAAAGCAATCTGACTGTAGTGGGTTTTACAACCGGACTAAAGGTGTCAAAAAAGTCCTGACCAGGAACTTGATTAAACCCTTTCGCCACAAGTCTCGCCTTGTGCCTCTCTATTGAACCATCAGCTTTACGTTTAGTACGAAAAACCCACTTACACCCAATCACATTCATACCTGAGCGAGGAGGAACTAGAACCCAAGTCTGATTGTGCAAAAACACATTGAACTCCAGATCCATTGCCTCTCGCCATTCAGAGAATTTAACTGCATGAGTGTAGCAAGTGGGCTCGGTAGGACAGGCCTGAGCAGAGAGAGCCAAAAGTGGAGCCACAGATCGACTCCTCGTAGCCATTGTATGGGAGCGAACAGTTGGTCGTGTAGACTTGCCACGAGGTCGTCCTCTTTGCCGAGTAGGGGCAGCAGTGGTGGTGATAGGAGAATCAGCCTGAGCAGAAGCAGCAAGAGAAGACGACAACACCTGTAAAACCGATTCAGCCCACGGCTTCTGCACAGAGGGAGGAGATGGCCCAACAAGAAATTCTTGTTCGTTAGCTTAATGCTAACATAGTGATGCGCAGCAGACAGAGAAGCGGCTGCTGAAGAAACCGCAGAAGAAATAGCTGCATCAGAAATGGTCCGTTCGGAAGAATTAACAGAGCCGTCAGCCATTGGAAAAATAAACCTAGGCTAGCTGATACCAGATGAGAACTGAATATTGTATTGATTCAATTGAACTGTTACAATGATGATGAATAGGAGATATATATACAAGGGGAGTCTTAGATAAAGTAGAATAGATAGTCCTAACGTGACTCAAACTCAGAGAGTCCTAATAAGACGAATCATAAAATTGGGTTGTTAAACGTAAAATAGATAACGAATAAAATATTAGATAAATTGAATGGTAACTCATGAGATTTAAACCACGATTTGTAAAAATTTGATAGTTAAAGGATTATGGGGATTATTGGGTTAACTTAGACAATAGAAAGTCTGATAGTTGAACGATTATGGGGGTTAACTTGGACAACATATGGTAACAATTTGAAAGTCGAAGGACTACGAGCTGTCAATTTGAAAATTAGGACTAAACGTGACAAAATCACTGGAGGATTCCATATGACATTAACTCTTTAATTGTAATATTTATTTTTTATTAAAGTAAAAGAAAATTAAAAGGAAATGAAAAGAAAATTACTTCAATTCTCTAGTTTTCCGTTCTCCGTTCTTTGTTTCTAAATTGGAGAAATATAATGTACAAGTTAAGGAAATATCTTCTTTCTTTTCTCTAGAAAAATGGAGAATTTCTCTGGATAGTGAATATACCTTTCTATTATCAAGATCAAATAAAATCTAGAATGTGATTGCTTGGATTATTTTTCAAATAGTCTACATCATATAAATAAAGTTCTTACTGAAAAATGAATAAGTCTGAATCCTAAAGTGAACCAATTTAAAGTTACAACGGAAAAATTGGAATTGAAATTATTGCTTGAATAATAGTGTGCACAAATCTGAAGTCAACTAAGTTATTTATGAAAAAGTGAACACCTAAACTATCAGGTCTTTACTGAAATGCTCAATGTCCCCAAATCCCTAAGTGAGCCAACCTTAGTCCACCTGCCCTCTGCTTTAATTAGCCATTTGTCTAGAAAATAATTAATAATTAAGTAACGGTTCGATGCATGGCTTCCATCTTCTTTTTGTCGCTTCTTGGCGATGAAAACGATGTTATCAGAGAGCATTCTGTTCTTGGAATTGAAATTATTGCTTGAACATTAGGGTTTTTGGCAGACACTGTAGGGCCCACCGGGAAGAGTTTCGCGCACAGGTAGTGCACGCGCCCAAAAATCCCTTCTTTTTTTGTTTTTGTTTTTTTGAAATTTTGATTTTATTATTTTTTTCCTCCACTCCCATTTTCTTTTTCCTAATCACACCTGTAAAATCTTCTCAAAAACTGCTAACTATTGAGGGAGGCCTCATGTCTTTACTGGAACGGTCAATGTCTCCAAATCCCAAAGTGAGCCAACCTTAGCTCACATGCCCTCTACTTTAATTAGCCATTTGTTTAGAAAATAATAATAATTAAGTAGCGATTTAATGCATGGCTTCCATCTTCTTTTTGTCTCTTCCTGACGATGAAAACAATGTTTTGATCGGAGGGCATTATGTTCTTTTATATGCATTGGCACATTGACTTTAATTTGAACTTGAGTTACATTTTAAAGGAAATTTGAACTTGAGTTACATTTTAAAGGATTCGATAGATTCTACGTATACTCATGATTGCCATCAAATATGATGAAAGGTAATACTAAAATATATCGACATTTTTGTAAATAATTCAAACTTTAATTGCACATAGCAATACTATAGAGTGCCCATGTGCACAAATCTGAAGTCAAATAAGGTACTTATGAAAAAGTGAACAACTAAACCATCATGTATTTACTGAAACGCTCAATGTCTTCAAATCCCAAAGTGAGCCAACCTTAGCCCACCTACCCTCTGATCCGAGGGCATTCGGTTCTTTTATATGCATTGGCACATTGACATTAATTTGAACTTAAGTTACATTTAAATGATTAGAGAGATTATATTCAGGATTGCCATCAAATATGATGAAACATAATACTAAAATATATTGACATTTTTTAAAAATAATTTACACATTAATTGCACGTAGCAATACTATAGAGTGCGTCATTTTGTGATTTGTGAAAGTGCAGTGAAAAGATTAACCTTTTAGAGTCTTGATTTAGTTTTTTATTTTATTTTATTTTATTTTTATTAATTTGGTTTAGATGTTGAGTTTATGCAGACAACTTATTAGCTAGGTTTGGTGTAAATTAAACTTGAGCGTTTAAATATGGAATTGGAAAAGTTTTTTAGTTTTTTAGTTTTTTTTTTTTGGTGATTGATTCTCACCATATAAAGTAATAAGAGACGGTTATAATGTAATAAGAGAATTAGACGTCTCCACAAGTGGGGTTGACACTTGATGAATCTAAAATATCATGATTAAATTAAATCTTGGTTGAAGTCTCTCAAATTCCCAAAAATTATTACAATTTTCTCCTTTTTTTGTTTTATTTTTTTGAATGATAATATAAATTCGTAGCCACTACCAAGAATGTGTGTTATGTAAATACCACCTTATACTGTGATCCTAACCAACAAATAACCATAATGTGGTAATTTTATAAAGTATACCTAGTGGTAATATAAAGTGCATCAAATGTAAAAATTCAATGCACTTGTGGTTCACATTTTACAATTTATATATATTGCGTGCGTTTATGTTGATGAAGTTATTTTAATGTCTAACGTAGGATTCCTTTAAACTATTGACCTCACTACTTTGGTTTTGCACTCTCCAACGTGCTCCCTACCTTAGATTCAACCATAAACTAATTTAATTAAGCAAACCAAGTGTCCTCTAAAATATTAATTATAATTAATTATAGCACATTATAATTAATTATTAACAACCAGACGTAGTGTAACGTCAATGATAATTAAGGAACAAAAAGTGAATATAACCAACACTTAGGGACAAATTCTACAATTACTTTATAACTTAAAAGACGAAAAATGCAATTTTCCCTAAATAAAAATAATTTTATCGTGGGTTAAACATTAAGAGGTAAAATCACGAAAGGAAAATAGCATTATGCTTAATCTAGCAAGCAAACTAGGGGAAAGGAGGGTAATCCTGGACTAGAGAAACAAGAACCGTTGACAAAGGAGAATATGTATCAAACATCTTTGATAATCACATAATCATTTAAACCAAAGAGTAACAGATTTTATCAAACAAGTATGATCTCTTATTAATCGAATTCAAGATCATTGCTGTTCAAAAATTTCGATGCAGCAGCTACAATGCTGCGCTGAGGAATCGGTAGCTAGCTTCTAGCAAAGACATGACAGAAGAACACGTAAAGGCTATGTTGAGAAATAAAGTAGCGAGATGCAATGCAGGCCCGCTACTTGAGTTTTGTAAATAGCTTTGGAGCAACCTGCAGAGCATCATAAATGCGTTTCATGAGCACACCCACCCACAAAGCGTGGCATGCATATATACTGCACAGAGAAGCTAGGGGGAGAAAGGAGGGAATTGAAAAGAGATGACGCTTACACATTTATCAATGCAGTGCCAATAGTCGAAATATTGGCCTGTGCAATGCTTGTGCCCACTTTCATCGGCTTCAGCTCTTTTAGCACATGCCTGTAGGATATAATAGGAACCTTATCGGTTAGCTAATAGTGATTGACAGAAGCTTTCACAACACAGTAGGTAAACTATGCATTAAACCACTTAGAAATTGCCGGGAGTCCATTTTTACTGCCAACATGTAGAGTAAGCAGTAAGAAGCAATCGTCCAATCCACAAAATTAAACTTAACGGACGCTTAAGGCACAAGATAGTAAAAAGCACTAGTATACATCTCGAGTAAACTACGAATAGTATCTGAATGTTTTTAGCTATTTTTTGAGATCACCTGATACTCCTTAAGTTGCCTCACACATTTTGGCTTACAAGACTCTTCATATGACTTCTTCTGATCTACAACTTCCTCGTCAGACCTATGCAGAGAAAACAAGTTAGGCCACAGTGGCACACACGAACATATGGATAAGAGCTAAACCTTATAGCAACACAGTCCTATACTCCTATTATATGTACACAAACAAATATTTATGTATACCGACATACATCCTTTGCAAGTTCTTCGAGGTCCAAATCAACTTCGTAGTAAAACACAATTTATGTTTCCTTAATAATGTATGCCCCAAACTATTAGCCTTTTTGGTTTGAGTTAGTCAGATATATGGATTATGTGCAACTTATGCTGGTTTATTGGTCATTTGCCGGCCAGCCGTCCGGCTAGGGTAACAAGGTGATTTACACACCATAGGCCAGTGATTGTGGTTTTCTTCCGTCACTCAAGACAAAATCTAAGATGAAATTCCATTCAATGATCAAGAAATTTCAAGTAATTGATTGGCAAACAAATTCCAATCTGAATGAATTATTAATCCAGATTATTCACACAAGATAAAACTAAGCCTTGTGATCAACATACATTCTTAGGCATGCAATTCACATAATTTTACCATAAACCAAAAAAAAAAAACTCACATGTCGAATGGAGATAAACAAAAGTAAGAGGTTGATGGCCTGCAAAACACAGTAAATTCACATGAAATTAGCAAAGAAACTTGCATTACAAATCTGCACGCAGTTATAAACAAAAGAATAAATTTTTATGTATGAGATGGAACCCTATATAAGTAGATCGGAGCAGAAGATTGTTGAATTCGGATCTGATGATGAGAACGAAGCGAGGAATGGAGCTTACCTAACTCTGTGAGGAAGAAGAGAGTGAAAGATAGCTTCCTCCCAAAACGGGTTGACCCGCTTATTTCTCGAACTCCTCTGACCTGTGACGGGCTCAAATTTTGGGCACAATCAGATTAATTTTGGGCCGATAAATATAGGCCCAAAGTAGTAGTGATCTTCCCAGGCCGATAAATGTAGGCCCAAAAATCCAAAATGTTTAAATTAAACTAATTATTTTAATTACATTTTTCTTTTTGAATGTGATGACCTAATTGCAATTTCGAGTTCAATTCTGGCCTAGTGGGAACTCCGGTTCAGTACTTCTGGTTTCCGAAGACTGGCTTTGGCACTTCATTTTCGCTGCTCAGTGCTCACCAAAGGACAACACAAACATCCTTACAATGATTCATTCCAGAATCTTGATTGAATTGCGGGTCTGCTACTATTTTGAGGTAAATTTCTCATGGGTTTCAATTTGAGTTTCAATTTGCTGTTAGTAAATTTCTCGAATCATCGTCTTTTTTGCCGAAAATTTGAGTTTCAATTTGCTGTTAGTCTGTTACTTGTCACAGCTATGCCCTCTCTGATTGGATTATTTACCTAACATGGATCTTTTTAACAGTATGTAAGCAAACCCATGTGAATTATTCGAGGAAATCAACATAAGATTTAAGCTGGCAAAAAAAAAAAAAAAAAAACCAAATGAAGGGCTAAAATAAAGTTTGCTGCTTTAGAAGTCTACGCAGAGCAAGTATGATTGGTTTAACTGTTTGGTTTGTATTTTTTAGGTTTGTTTTGGTATGAAAGGAAATGATCAAGTAGCATTCTTTAGTGCTGTGGACAACAAAGCTAATGTAGTGGAAGAAATTGATAAAAACATTTTTCCTGGTGAAATACCTGGATAAAATATTGAATATTTGGCTTGCCGTTGTTCTATAGATTTGAGAATATGCTCCCGTTTTTATGGCGATTGAAAAAAGCTGGAGAAGGGAAGTGGAAGGCTCTTCAAGGTGATATCTTGAAACGAGATGTTGTGTGTTGCCTTAAAGTGTGAAGATAAATTCACTTATACGCTTGGGATGGATAGGCTTTGTGATGCTGAGCTAGAACCCTAGGCTTTTGGATTTGAGCTGTGATAAATTAAGGAGGGATGTTAGGGAGAATTTGAGCTCAAGGCACTTCTTTTGGTTTATACCAACAAATGTGCTCATGTCATAGTGGGAAAAAGTTTCTTCCTCTTAGCAAGGATCCTCCTCAAGGACTGCTAGGATGGGTTTTTACTACTAAAGATGATTCTGTGCCTCATGGACACCGGTCCTATGAATCTCACAAAGTTGATAAAGATTTCATGGATGTAGGGAATGATAGCAAAAGTATTAACACCAAGAAGGATCTGTTTAAGGATATGGATGTGTTGGGATGCCTTCAAAGAGGTAGAATGTGAGTAAATTCTTGCACTAAATTCTTCCTTTAAATTTATTGGCTCTAAAAGGGGTAAAGATCAGTATATTTGTACAGATATAATCTCCAAAGAACATGGCATTCAAGAGTGGCTAAAGAGTTCGTGGTCTATAAATAGCCAAATTAGCTGGAAAAGCAGGTGTTAGGCATTCAAGAACTGGAAAAGCAACTGCATATTGGCACGGTATGGACACTTGGACCTTTTTTTATTTTCTTCTTTTCTCTCCATTATGATTGTCAATGAAAATAATGCTGCTTTTATGGAGGTCTAAGAGAGCTTACTTCCGTTTAGAAACATGCAAAACTTAAGTTTTGACTATGTTGAGACTTGAGTAGGATTTACAATTCAACTGCTCATTCTAAGGCAATTCTACTATCCTTTTTGCATTGGGGAAAACATGATGGAGCCTTTTTCTTTACCCTTTCTTGTTTGATTTTCATATGCAAGACTGTTAAAGTGTTGCCTTAACTGATGCACATTAGTATACCCTACTATTTCAGATTTAGAAATTTAATTGTGTCAAAGATTCCTTTGTTACAATCATCTTTCTTTATTGTTGTTGAATATTAGGAAACCATAGTCCTATTGCTACTAGGAATGGGCTTGGTTTCCTAATCTTTTAGGAGTGGGCTTAGCCAATGTTCATGCAAATATAAGATCTCTATAAAGTTCAATACATAGAAACATAGAGAAAGACAATTTATTGTAATCTATTATTATTAATACTATCATATATCTTATCTATTCTTTCTCTCTATGGTTTCTCACCTATTTTGCTTCCGCCTAACTCGCGGGTAGTGGCTATTTGCCACCTGTTAGTCTTTTCAATCCCTTAATTTCAACAATTATATTTATTTATGAGTTAATATCATATGTGGTCCCCCGAATATAGTGATTTTGCCACGTTTAGTCCTAAACTTTCAAATTGACCACCCGTGGTCCTTCAACTTTCAAATTGTTAGTATCCATGGTCCAAGTTAACCATCCATGATCCTTCAACTTTCAAAATTTAACCAGTGGCAATCAAACGTGGCAAAATCACTATACTAGGAGGATCCCATATGGCATTAACTCTTTATTTATAATATTTATTTTTTATTAAAGTAAAAGAAAATTAAGAGGAAATGAAAAGAGAATTACTTCAATTCTCTAGTTTTCCTTTCTCCGTTCTTTGTTTTCCAAATTGGAGAAATATACAAGTTAAGGAAATCTCTTCTTTCTTTTCTCTAGAAAAATGGGGAATTTCTCCGGATAGTGAATATGTCTTTCTATTATCAAGATCAAATAAAATCTAGAATGTTATTGCTTGGATTATTTTTCAAATAGTCTACATCATATAAATAAAGTTCTTACTGAAAAATGAATAAGTCTGAATCCTAAAGTGAACCAATTTAAAGTTACAACGGAAAAATTGGAATTGAAATTATTGCTTGAACAATAGTGTGCACAAATCTGAAGTCAACTAAGTTACTTATGAAAAAGTGAACACCTAAACCATCATGTCTTTACTGAAATGCTCAATGTCTCCAAATCCCTAAGTGAGCCAACCTTAGTCCACCTGCCCTCTGTGCTTTAATTAGCCATTTGTCTAGAAAATTATTAATAATTAAGTAACGGTTCGATGCATGGCTTCCATCTTCTTTTTGTCGCTTCTTGGCGATGAAAACGATGTTATCGGAGAGCATTCTCTTCTTTTATATGCATTGGCACATTGGCTTTGAACTTAAGCTACATTGTAAAGGATTAGAGAGATTCTCAGGATTGTCATCAAATATGATGAAAGGTAATTCTCTTATATTTTGATCTGCTACATTTGCAACAATGTGATGGATTTGGTTTTCTTTTTTGCTTGATCATTCACAAGCTACTCTTTGGTATTTTAATTGATATCAATCGTTATAGCCTACTAATTTTGACTTATAAACTAAATCTGCATAAAAACTTTCTTTACCTCAATTCCTATCTCTCTTAGAAACAGCTTATAAAATGTGGAAAG
Source organism: Ipomoea triloba (assembly GCF_003576645.1). Classification (NCBI taxonomy): domain Eukaryota; kingdom Viridiplantae; phylum Streptophyta; class Magnoliopsida; order Solanales; family Convolvulaceae; genus Ipomoea; species Ipomoea triloba. Next base: position 27,372,989 of record NC_044925.1, on the reverse strand, counting down.
CGAATGTTATAATTCTGTGCTTGTATGTATGAAGCTGTGTCTGGTTTATATTTTGCTAATGTGCAGAACCAAGGGAGATTTAAAGAACTGACCAGAAATTTGTGTGAAAATGACACTTAGACGGGTTTCATATGAGATCTTGTAACCAGCATTTATGGTCTCCAATGACATACCCTAATAAGATTTTGTGATATTGGTATATTTCTGAATGGAATTTGGGGCTTCAAATCTAATTTATTCAATTTCCCAATCTGGTAAAGGGTTTATTCTGTTTTTCAAAAATATGTTGACACAATGAAATATCGGAAGGAAAATAATCTTTTAATATCTGAGTGTAGGTCTAAATATGATACACATTTTTTAAAAGGGTTCTGCTTGCACCTTCTCCTAAACTTCAATGAAATCTGAATTTTTAAAAATCTACCACTCACTTAAGATTGGCATGACTCCCATTGTCTCAAACCTGAAGGGAATTTGATTGATGCCCTTTTTCACAAGAGGGCTCCTAGATAGTTTTGAGCATGAACTATTTTTTCTATCTACTGTGATAGTAAAAAAAATTCCTTAAAACATTTTTTAAGGAGCTTCTGTTATATGATGTTTGAATCTGTTCCCTATCTGCTGGTTTTCTGTTCATAGCTGATAGCTTTATGGATGTAGTTTCGAGTCTGGGGTTGTGACTTGTTAAGAGTCCACATTGATAAAATAATAGAGAACATATAGGTTTATAAGGCCATGGATTAGACTAGCTAATTGGTTGGATTCAATCATTTTGTGGAGTGATATCCGTATTTTATTTTTCATTTAGGTTACTAATATAATTTGAATGGAAATAGCTTTATCAATTATCCCATCTGCAACTAGTAATTTGCAAGATGCTGAACAATGTTTTCTCTTGCTTGATGTTCATCGTGTTGAGAGACTCTATGATTATGCAGGTAACGGCAAAACCGTTGGAGGAGATGTCACTGATGGTGCGGGTGAGGAGAGAGCGGAAGCTGTTTATCAGCGCATGAAATGGACGAACGAGATGGTGAAGATTCTGATAATTGCTGTTTGTTACATCGAGGCCTTTGTGTTGTCCAGTATTGATCCAGTAAGGGCAGGAAGATGGAGGGTTATCTCTGGGGTTTTCGCTGAAAGAGGTTATCACGCATCGGCTCAGCAATGCGAGGACAAGTTTAACGTTCTGAACAGAAGGTACAGGAGGCTGAACGAGATACTTGGAGGCAACACAAGTCGTGTCGTTGAGAATCCCGAGTTTATGGAGCTGATGGACCTGACTGACGAAGCAAAAGAGGAAGCAAGGAGAATTCTGGGTTCTAAACAGCTGTTTTATCAGGAAATGTGGTCGTACCACAACCCGAACTGGTCATTTCTTCCTCACGATCCAACCGTGAAAAAGTCTGTCATGTTGGCTATTAAAGGAAAAGACAAGTGTGATGCTGAAACTCTGCCACCGGGGATGCCTACGAAGAGAATGAGGTGCCAAGAACATGGCGTTGTTGATCTTGATCGTACCCCAGACTATCATAATCCGCAGTCTACTGACGTAAACAATATGCCCAACACTGAGCTGGGATCGGGTTTACAGGAAAACCAGATTATGTCCCGCATATTCGAGCTTACAGAAACAAAATTGCAGATACAGGAGCAGATTCTCGAGCTGAAGAATCAACTGTTTCACAAACAGAAGTTCCATCACGAACAGGAGAAGATGCTAGCCATACTGAGATCAGAAAACGAGGCTTTGAGACTTGCGAACGAGCACTTGTCACTGAAGCTCAGACGTGCGAAGTGAGCAACCTTCATTAATCTTATAATGTGTCTGTAAGTGGCTTGGTTTCTGGTCATCAAACTTTAGCAAAACCCTTTGCTGTTTCTGTTAAGATGTTCCCTTCCCTTTCATTCCCCTGTTTTTCTCGCTTTTCATGTCGGTCCAATAATTGCAAACTCGTTATAGCTTTGTGAGACGAGCTTGCTGCCTGCTTATTTCCTAGTATAAACATCACCTGATGTCTTTGAAGGTTTGAACTGCCAAATGTTGTTGCTTTTGTTAATCTGTTTTGGTGTTTGTTCATCATGATTTGGTGTTATTTGATCATTTTAACCTTTTGTTTTCCACCATTTTCATTGATTGATCAGTCATTCTGATTACTATGATATTGCTATTGGTGTGGGAGAAACAGAAAATTAGTTGGCCAACAAACATATATATAACCTTCTAAAACATACAAAAAAAATGACTTCTACTTAAATTCTTGTCTTCCATGGTGGCTTCTGCAAGTGGTTGTGTGGCTTTAGGTACAGAACACAATTACTAATTTGTTTCATGTACATGATTCATACTCTTACGATATAGAATTTTATAACACAAAACATAAAATCTCACAATATAAGACATATACATATGTACCACAATCCATAGTGTACTGTGAATCCTGCCCATGATATAAGAATTGGATTTGATCCATTGGGGTTACCCGGGATGTCACCACTCACCAATTGGTTGTTGAGAGAAGTGCTTGGTTGTTCATTAATCATCTAGTATAAATAGCATATGGGTTGTAATATTTGAACATGACACATTGTATTATATTAGAATACACAAATTAAAATAGTGGTCTCTTTTGTTTGATAACCACAAAATTTCAAGTTTGACTGCCTAATAGAATAGTTATTGATCTCCTTAGTTGAGCAGCTTTACTTTTTTATGATCTTTAGATAAGTAGAAGAGCACATAGTGATTGTAGGCACTCATATAAATTAAAGAATACACGAATTAAAGAAACTTTTAAAATTTTAAAATTTGCTCTATGCAATTATATCCCTATCTCGCTTATTAATTTTTCTCAATTATTTTGGTGTTAATTTGCATTTCTGTCAATATGTTATATAACGTACAAATTATTTGATTTTCATTTATGTAGCACAGAAATGGGAAAACAACAATTTAATATATATATATATATATATATATATATATATATATATATATATATATGTATGTATATATATGTATGTATATATACCATCATTGATTAGGAAATGTTGCAAATTAAAACTTTTTCATCATAAACTTTTAGTTTTTTTTTAATAGTAAAAGGAGTCTCATTAAGTCAAACAACCAATAATGAAAACAAGAGAAATGATCGAATGACATGTAGAATGTCATTCTACACAATTAGACAAAGAAACAATCTCTCTAGCAAGAGTTTGGTGTTACGGTTAACAAGTCGTTTATCAAACATGAATCATACATTATTAATCCCAACGAACAACGATTTCTTTAATATTATCAATAAGCAACGCAAACACAATATTAATTGCCTCAGCCGGTAAAATCAACACCATCTCAACCTCCACCCCATTAATATTCATCCATTATCCAACTCAATTTATCCTTAGCCCCTATAACTTATCCCAACAAGCCCTAGCAAATTAACACTCAATTAACAAACATGCAAGTGTAAACATGACTCCTCACCCATCGCACACAAATGATACCTCACAACTGCACCAAAATATTTCCAAATAGTACAACTCCACCACTAAACTATTTCCAAACGAGTTTCAAAGAGTTTAAAATACAAAACTTTTTTTAAACAAAAAAAATAATATTTTCCTAAAATTTCCATATCTAATAAATTTTCATTGATACTTTACCATTTTTTAAAAATATATAATAAATTTACTAAATATAACACAGTAAGTTACAAATGCAAGAAACCCGACACGCGTAACATTCACGGCCTACACGTGCAGGAGAATACAACGGGAGAAGGCTGAGAGAGCCTTAATATACATACGAGCAAAATACGGGCGCAGTTTGCACTTGCTCAAGATGGATCCGAACCGTAGAACTTCAGAATTGAGGTTCAACCTTTTTAAAAGAAATATATCAATAAATTTACTAAATATAACACAGTAAGTTATAGGTGCAAGAAACCCGACACGCGTAATGTACTAATGTTCACGGCCGAATACAGCGGGAGAAGGGCTGAGAGCACCTTAATATACAAACAAGCAAAATACGGAATCGGCCCGCCCTTAGCTCAGCATCGATTCGGACTGTGGGCCTCAGAATTGGGAATTCAACTTTTTTAAATGAAATATATGAATAAATTTACTAAATAAATAAATATAACACAGTAAGTTACAGGTGCAAAAAGGATTAACTTTTTTAAAAGAAATATATCAATAAATTTACTAAATAATAAATATAACACAGTAAATTATAGGTGCAAGAAGCCCGACACGCGTAACGTTCACGGCCTACACGTGCAAGAGAATACAACGGGAGAAAGGCTGAGAGAGCCTTAATAATATACATACGAGCAAAATACAGGTCCAGTCTGCATTTGCTTAGGATCGATCCGAACCGTAGAACTTTATAATTGAGGTCCGAACCGTAGAACTTCATAATTGAGGTTCAACCTCTTTAAAAGAAATATATCAATAAATTTACTAAATATAACAGAGTAAGTTACAGGTGCAAGAAACCTGACACGCGTAATGTTCACGGTCGAGGAGAAGGGCTGAGAGCACCTTAATTTTAAAACTAGCAAAATATGGGCTCAGCCCGCCCTTAGCTCAGCACCGATTCGGACGGTGAGTCTTAGAATTGGAGATTCAACTTTTTTAAAAGAAATATATGAACAAATTTACTAAATAAGTAAATATAACACAGTAAGTTATAGGTGCAAGAAGGATTCAACTTTTTTTAAAAAGATATATCAAATAATTTTACTAAAGAAGTAAATATAAAGCAGTAAATTACAGGTGCAAGAAGCCCGACACGCGTAACGTTCACGGCCTACACGTGCAGAAAAATACAGCGGGAGAAACGCTGAGAGCGCCTTAATATACATACGCACACGATGCGCTACGTATCTGGAATCGCCTTCAAGAACATCACCCGATAGACTTGCTCCCAAACCCCTACTCTCTCTCTCTACGTCTACTATACGTTCCCTCGTTCCGAGACGCTGACGCTTTTATTGCCCATTTTCCTCGGAATCTTAAGAAGAGAAAGACACGACGGATTTTCAAGAACGGCCTTCGGTTTTTCTTGGTTGGTTTAGATTCTGAGCTTTTGGGTTTCTGGGAAGGTTTCGGCTGCGATGGGGGATACACAGAACTTGCTGCATGACCTGAAACCGGCCATTATTATGCTCTCGGTGCAGACCATTTTCGCCGGCGTTAATGTGCTGTATAAGATTGCGGCTTCCGATGGGATGAACCTCAGTATTTTGGTGTTTTACCGGTTCCTTTTCGCCGCCGGGTTCATCGGCCCCGTTTCCTATTTTGCTGAAAGGTATCATCTTTTATCATTTCTTGGCCCGACCTGGCGGGATAGTGGATGGGTAAATCACAGACTCAACTGGCCCTTGGGTGGAGTTCACCATATTAGGTGTAACTGGCACATCTTTATCATTTCTCTCCCGACTTGCATCATAGTAGAGGGTAAATCACAGACAGCTGGCCTGGGAGGAGTTTACCATATTGAGTGTAACTCTCACATCTTTATCTACCCGTAGTGGAGAGTAAATCACAAACAACTGGCGTAGGAGTAGTTTACCATATTGGGTGTAACTCTCACCCAATCTTGTGTACTTGCCCACTCAAAACCCAGACCGGTTTACATCAGAAATGAATGGATTTCTGTGTTTAGGCTTTAAGATATATTGCATGCATGCATACATACATATATATATATACATATATATATATATAAAATATATGTATATATATATATATATATATATATATATATATATATATATATATATATATGGATTTTGGTGTGGTTCTGGCTTTCTGGGCATCGATTCAATTAATCATGGAAGTTTGTATTATGTCTCCTAATCTGTGTTGAATTTTGTGGATTATTGTGATTTCAGAAAAAAGAGGCCCAAGCTAACATGGACTATTCTGTTTCTGGCATTTCTCTGTGGACTGTTTGGGTGAGCTCTTCTTTCATTTTCTTTCATTTAATCCCTCTTTTCTCTCATCTTTGGTGTAACTGTACGTTTTTGCTTTTCATTCACGGGTTTTGTTGTTGTTCTTCTTCTTCTTTGCTGTGAACCAATTAAAGAGGAACACCCATCTGCTTTTCATATGCTCCTTGTGATACCTTTCCTCTAATTACATTGCTATAATTTCAGTAATGGAGTGATTAAATTAGGTGTGGATTGGGCAAACCCTGCCAAGTTGGTAAGGTTGTTTGCTTGGTAACCACAAGTTACAAGTTCAGCTCCCAACATTCTATTGGCTTTCTTGGTATGAGCCGGTCAGGGCAACTTAGGCTGGTTTACTTATGCCCTTTGACTGGTTTACTTCTGCCCTTAGGCTGGTTTACTTCCTTGTAATCTTTAGCCAGTTAGTTAGGGTCATAGGATAAACCCGTGATCCTTTGCCGGCTAAGATCATAGGGCGGGATCTACCCAGTATACCCTCGGTGGCTGCAGTTTCCCTTGTCACTCAAAAAAAAAAAAAAGAAGTGTGGATCTACTGAACTATGTGTAATATGAGTGGTAATTACTAATTAGACATGATGAATTAATTTTTGTATGGTGTAAAGATTATAACTGATGATGATCTGATCAAAGTGTTATCATTTTGTATTCTTTGATACCTGCAGAGGATCACTAGGGCAGAATTTGTATTTGAAGAGCTTGTCATATACTTCTGCAACCTATGCCACTGCCATATTTAATCTCATCCCTGGCATTACCTTCATTGTTGCGGTTATACTTGGGTATACATATCTTCCTATTCTAAACGCAACCTTTTTGCAAAAAGTATTCTGTTCAATCAGCTCGTTCTTGATGAAGATAATTGTGTATTGTGGTCGGTCTAGGTTGGAGAAGTTGGGTTTGAACACAGCAGCAGGCAAAGGAAAGGCGTTGGGGACAATGTTTGGCATTGGCGGGGCGATGCTCCTCACCTTTTACCAAGGACCGGAACTTCATTTATGGAGTACTAATATTCACCTACTGCATAAAACACCACCAAGCAAGGTCGTAAAAACCAATTATTTCTTGGGCACAGTTATAGCCTTGGCAGGATGTCTGTGCTATTCCTGCTGGTTGATTCTTCAGGTAAATCGTATATAAACTGAACATTCATGCTTGAAATTTCGATTACCACTCTCCCCTGCCTCTTAAATCAGTATCATTAGATTATAGCAATTGTATGTTGCATTATAGTACTTATGGTTCTTGATTGCTTAATTGCACCACATTGTATGTCAAGAACTTAAAATTCATCACTCCTTATAGTACTTATGCTTCTTGATTGCTTAATTGCACCACATTGTATGTCAAGAACTTAAAATTCATCACTCCTTATCTCCCGTTAGGTATATACTGTATTATTTTTTGGTTAGACCACGAGGTGTGCTGAGCAGACCTGTATACTGTATTATTGCAACAGGCTAAAGCAGCTGAGCGATATCCATGTGCATACTCATTTACTGCTCTAATGATGTCGATGGGAACAGTTCAATCGTTTGTGTATTCAGTTTGTACGGTAAGGGACTGGAACGAGTGGAAGTTGGGATGGAATGTCCGACTCTTTGTGGTTGCATACGCTGTAAGTCCTATTTGCAAGTACTTTTCCTCGATACATACAAGATTCAGAGCTGAAACAACATTTGTTATGTGATTATTGATGCAGGGGATTGTCGGTTCTGGATTGATGTTCTCTCTGATTGCATGGTGTGTACGCAAGAAAGGTCCGGTATTCGTCTCGATCTTCAATCCGTTAATGCTGATCATGGTGGCAATAGCAGGATCTTTGTTCTTGGATGAGAAGATACACTTGGGAACGTACGTATTATCTCAACCTTCGTTACTAAATGTTATTACCTTCTCTGCAGATTCCACTCTTAGCTTGCATTTGAATTGCCATGAACCATCATTTTTCTGACAGATTATAAACTAAACTTCAGAATTATATTCATTGATAAACATATACTGATATCAAACCATCATTTTTCTGTCAGATTATAAACTAAACTTCAGTATTGTATTCATCTATAAACATATACTGTACTGATATTGAACCATCATTTTTCTGACAGGTTAGAAACTAAACTTCATATACTGATATCGAACTTAACCATCATTTTTCTGACAGATTATAAACTAAACTTCAGTGTTATATTCATCGATAAACATATATATGCTGATATATAATGGCACTGTTTTTTCATACGTTTTTACCTCAGTTTGCTTGGAGGGGGACTAATTGTGATAGGAGTTTACGTTGTATTGTGGGGGAAAGGGAAAGAGGTAGAAGTGAGCCAATTGGTACTGGAGGGCAGTGTAGAAGGCAAGGGAAATCAGGTTGAGATCGAGATCCAATCTCCATCGCAGAAAGATCCGAGCTTTCATGGGGGTAGCTTTCATGGTGGGAGCATGCATAGAAGAGGAGTAGGAGAAGAGGAAGAAGAAGATGCCATTGAAGAGGGGAGGCTTTCTCTTGCTGGTTCTGAAGTAATGGGAGGCTATTACATGATTCTTAACAAAAGCATGAATCAATAATATATCTAGGGCACGTTCTTGTGAAAGAACAGCGGTGTCTTTGTTGGGTACTCCTCTTGATCTAAAAAAAAAAAAAGCCCCTCCCGCCCCGATCCAAATATATATTGGATCTATTGTTGTAGCTGCATGGTTTAAGGATGAAAGAAAATGGGGGGAGTGGGGTTATGCTATAAAATTGTTGCAGAAGTTGCTGAACTGAGATGGCACATCTTTATTGTATATTTGTGTGATTCTTTAGAGAATCAAAGACACCACCATTCTATTTTTCTTCTCTGCATACTCTTAATTTAGCATCATTTACTTTGAGAGAGTCACTGAAATAGATTTAGGCACGAATTAAATAGATAAAAACTTAAATATTTAAGAATTTCAGTGTTTTATAGAGTGCTCCAATGTTCAATTTTTTATAATATTCTCTCGATTGAACCCGTTGCACTAGGGTTTTCGGTTTACTTGCATTCGTCCAAAAATTTAACAATAAAAAGAATTTTACTGTTTTAATTAAGGAAGATTTTTTAGTAAATTAAATACTTACTCATTTAAGCACTGAGTAAATTTCGCGTATCTCTTGTTCTTTGTGGAGCAATCAACTCCAAAAAGGTTAAAATTCAAAAAGTTTCTCAAATCAACTTTTTCGATTAGCTTTTTGAAAAAGTCATTTTGCATATATAATCAGTTATCTATCAGCTAAAAACTAATTTTTCAAATATTTTTTTACAATCAGTCAATACTATCAACTAATCAAACCAACTAACAATCAGCTACCAGCTATCGGCCAACAAAGGTGTAAAAAGTGTTAAATTTTGATCTTTAATTTCCGATGTATGAACAATTAATGATGGTAAGAAATGGAATTTGAATTATAATATTAATGTGCATTTAAATAATAGGGAATATATAAAAAGATTGTGAGATTATCAATAAATCAAGGCCAACAAAATGTCCTTGTTCTTATTAACGCAGGCTGCGTTAAGAAAGGTTGATTGCATGCATGCAATGCCTAGGTTGTAGGTATAGACTAGCTGGCAATAGTCAACGTTCATAATAAATCGGGCTGACATAAATCCCACCATCTCCATTTTTTCCGTGGGTGCCTATTCATCTGGTCCATTCATCTAAAATAAAATCAAAGGCTGAAATTCAATAATAGGTGGAAAAAAACACAACGATATTCCACAATAATAAGTGGGAAAAAAAAAAAAAAAAAAGACAGATTATAAACTAAACTTCAGAATTATATTCATCGAAAAACATATATACTGATATCGAACTTAACCATCATTTTTCTGACAGATTATAACCTAAACTCCAGTGTTATATTCATCGATAAACATATATATGCTGATATATAATGGCACTGTTTTTTCATACGTTTTTACCTCAGTTTGCTTGGAGGGGGACTAATTGTGATAGGAGTTTACGTTGTATTGTGGGGGAAAGGGAAAGAGGTAGAAGTGAGCCAATTGGTACTGGAAGGCAGTGTAGAAGGCAAGGGAAATCAGGTTGAGATCGAGATCCAATCTCCATCGCACAAAGAACCGAGCTTTCATGGGGGTAGCTTTCATGGGAGCATGCATAGAAGAGGAGTAGGAGAAGAGGAAGAAGAAGATGCCATTGAAGAAGGAAGGCTTTCTCTTGCTGGTTCTGAAGTAATGGGAGGCTATTACATGATTCTTAACAAAAACACGATTCAATAATATATTTAGGGCACGTCCTTGTGAAAGAACAGCAGTGTCTTTGTTGGGTATTCCTCTTGATTAAAAAAAAAAAAATGTCCCTCTCGTCTCGATCCAAATATATATTGGATCTATTGTTGTAGCTGCATGGTTTAAGGATGAAAGAAAATGGGGGGAGTGGGGTTATGCTATAAAATTGTTGCAGAAGCTGCTGAACTAAGATTGTACATCTTTATTGTATATTTGTATGATTCTTTAGATAATCAAAGACACCACCATTCTATTTTTCTCATACTCTTAATTTTGCATCCCTTTTCTTTGAGAGTCACTCAAATAGATTTAGGCACAAATTAAATAGATAAAAACTTAAATATATAAGAATTTCAGTGTTTTATAGTGTGCCCCAATGTTCAATTTTTTATAATACTCTCTGGATTGAACCTGTTGCACTAGGGTTTTTTTTTATACGGTTTACTTGCATTCGTCCAAAAATTTAAAAATAAAAAGAACTTTACTGTTTTAACTTTTAATTAAGGAAGATTTTTTAGTAAATTAAATACTTAGGGGGTGTATTCAATCATGACATTTGTAGATTTTTAAAAACTTTTAAAATGATAGATTTTAATAAACTTTTATTGACTTTCATAGAATCGTTCAAAACTTTTTAAAACTTTGTAAGACTATAAAAGTCTGTATAAAAAACTTGCATAAACTTTTATCAACCTTTTTATTTTAAAAAGTCTACAAAAGTCATTAAAATTCTAAATTGAATACATCCTTACAAACTTTCATAAGCAATTCATAACAATATTAAACACTAAATTTTATAGTTATAGAATTGTTCAAATAAAATATTTAAAAATATAATTACTTTTTCTTGAGAAATTAATATTTAAAAAAATATAATTACTAGTTGCATAAAATAAAATAAAAATTAATAATATATATAAAAATTATATTTGATATACTGCTAGGTATCAAGCAAAGAGCTATTATTTGCAATAACAATATGGGACTGCTAACAACAACAATGTGTTTCTCTTTGTAGCCTCAAATTGCTATTGCAAACAATAGTTCACTATTCGTAATAGCATGTTGCTAAAAAGAAAAAAAAAGAAAAAATATATTACGAATAAGCATATGAATATTACGAAACATATAGTAAAATTAAAGTTGACGGTGATAGATAAAAAAATTTACTCTGTTCATGTATTTAGGAGAAAAAGTTTAGAAGTTAGGGATAAAAGTTCATAGAAAAAAAATCAAAATATACAAGCAATAATGAAATAAAAATAATATTATTTTAAATTTTTAGAGGAAGATTGTAAAGTTTAGGAGAGAGAAAAAAATTGGTAGAGTTTAGGTATGTAGAAAATATAGGATAATGAAGAAAAAATAATTTATTGAATTTAGGTATAAGGTTTATAAAGTAAAATTTTAAATAAGGAGAAAAAAAAAAAACCCTTCAGTGTTGGTAGAAAAAAAATTTTGAAATCTTGGGGTTGGGGGTTGGATTTCAACTATTTATATTTGAGAAGGAAAAGTATATAAAAGTTTACAGAAGTTCTAAAATTAAAAAGTCCTTACAAATTCATAACTTTTTGAATACCACATGATTTTTAAAGATTCTTTAAAAGTTTTAATTGAATACCACATGACTTTTAAAAACTCTTTAAAAATCTTGATCGAATACCGCATGACTTTTAAATACTCTCTAAAAGTTTGAATTGAATACCTCCAAACTTTTAAAGTTCATAAAAGTCTTTAAAATTCTATGAAAGTCATGATTGAATACACCCCCTTTAGGCATTTCAACAATTTACATTTTTCTTGCACTGAGTAAATTTCACGTATCTCTTGTTCTTGTGGAGCAATCAACTTAAACACATAGGCCTTGTTTGGTAAAATAGTTAGCATATCAGTCAATTTTAATTTGTTTGAACATTATTTGTTGTCCTGGTTAAACAATCATAAGTGTTCGGTTAATTAGTTTTTTGTAACAGCTTATTCTATTGCTCCAAAAAAGTTAAAATTCAACAAGTTTCTCAAATCAGTTTTTTTATTAACTTTTTGAAAAAGTCCTTTTGCATATATAATCAGCTATCTATCAACTAAAAACTAATTTTCCAAATGTTTTTCTACAATCAGCCAATACTATCAACTAATCAAACCAACTAACAATCAGCTAACAGCTATCATCCAACAAAGATGTAGAAGGTATTAAATTTTTATCTTTAATTTCCGATATATGAACAATTAATGATGGTAAGAAATAGAATTTGAATTAAAATATTAATGTGCATTAAATAAAAAGGAGTATATAAAAAGATTGTGAGGTTATCAATAAATTAAGGCCAACAAAATGTCCTTGTTTTTGTTAACCCAGGCTGCTTTAAGTAAGGTTGATTGCATGCATGCAATGCCTAGGTTGTAGGTATAGGCTAGCTGGCAGTAGTCAACGTTCATAATGAATCGGGCAGACATAAATCCACATCCTCCATTTTCTCCTGCATGTCAATTCATCTAAAACAAAATCAAAGGCTGAAATTCAATAATAAGTGGAAAAATATTTAATAGATTCACAATTAAATACTTTGATATGCTCTGATCCTAGTTTTAATATGCTCTGATTTAGCACTGATATGCTCTGATCGACTGTAAAGGATACTAATATGAAATGAAAACCACAAGAGAGTCAAAAATGATTACTGGAAATATGATTTTTTTTTTTAATTTTGCCCTGGACCAAATGAATCCGCAGGCTCGCACCTGGGAAACATGTCGCACCAGAACCAGACTTATATATATATTGCAAAAATAGTAGTTAAGGATTATGGTTAAAAGTTGTAGAGGATTGACACTATGCATGTACTTCTGTGTAAACTTCTAGATACTAAAGTCTTGTACCCATAAAAATCCAAACACATTCATGGACATGAATAGGCAAATCAACAAAGATACAAAATAAGCACATCAATAGAGCTAAGTTAGGAAATATAACTTTTTAAATGTTACAATGTACGTCTATGGGATTAGGGAGAACAAATCACCAAGGATCAATAGAAAATGCACCAAGAAATCATAGCAAAGGACATTTGTGTCAATCAAGCATGGATGAGAACAAGGGATTATTGCCTCATTTTCATGAGGCATCAAACCTTATTCAAGTTCTTTAAGCTCATAAGGCATCAAGGCCCCCAATTTTTTCCTACTTTCATATAGAGAAATTAGATTATTGTGCAGGGAGGAGCGACTTGAGTTCTTCACCCAGTTGCTGCAAAAAAAAACTCTCTAAATATAAGCTAATAAATTAAATATTACATACCATGCACTAACAAGATTCCTTCACAAACATATGAACCCTAGATTAAAGTTCTACGCAATAATCAATAATACTCCTTAAAGAGAAGCTATCATGTACTTGGGATGGTACTCTTCTTAAATCTCATGCTCTCTAATATATACATATATATATAGGTTCATAATCAGGTGTGAACTAACCTTAACGTCTGAACTTGAGAACTTCTGAAAGATTGCACCGCATAATAATTGCAGTGCAACTCTTCAGAATTCTGAGTACATCCCTAACACATTGGAGAAGTTTTAGGTTCATTAGATTTGTATATGATACTACGAGGGCATTGTCCTCATACTCTCATAGTATTCACTACCTACAAACTAAAAACTCTTCTAATTTGGTTTTGGGTTGCAACCCGCGGTGAAATAGGCACTAATAAGTACCATAGAATTTTTTGCATGTATATATAATCTCAATTGTTCTCATCAGCGTTATTAATCACTCCATTAAAGTATATGGTGTAGTGCAAATCAAAGCAATGTTGATTAACACCTTAGAGTTTTTATATATATATCAAAAAACTATCCAAAATATATGAGCTGAAATAATTGCTGAATGATTGTGGGTTCTAGACTAATGTTTGTTGTGGTTGGGTGGTGCGTGCACATGAAAGGTCCAGTGTATGTCTCGGCACTCAATCCTCTTCAATTCGCCTGATCATTTTATATATATATATATATATATATATATATATATATATATATAGCAATTTTCTAAAAGCATCTTGAAGAGTCGAAGAGGAGTTTTTGAGGATTTTTTCGAAAGGAAAAAATGATTTTTTTAAAATTTTTAGACTAATAGAAATAGATCGGAGTTTTTAATAAATTTTTTTTCTTGCAAATACAAAATTTTTGTAAAAATCATTAAATAGGAATAACAATATAACATACTCTGCTGGTGCGCATTGGATACAACTGCAACGCGTTGTGAGCATAAATATAATATAAACATAAAGAGTTAATACCACAAATGGTCCTCTGACTATTGGGATAGTACTCCTTTTAGTACTCGACTTTCAATTCGACCATAAATGGTCCTCTGACTTTCATTTTTGACCACAAATACTCCTTTTGTTAAAATTTATGTTAAATAGGTGTTAAATCTAGGGGTATTATCGTCAAATTGATTAATGTTATTATGATTAATTCTTTTATGAACAGATATTGAATTGTAATATAGTCAGTAGTACTCAAAAAAAATAATGTTCCGTACTGTACTGCCGAAGTGCTACCCCATACCCCCACCCACCCAATTTACCACAAAAATAAGTCATATCATTCTATTTCACTTCACTGAGCTCGTTACACTTTATCACATTCAAACACTTATCATCTTCTAATAACATATGAAACATACACAACATAACCCCTCCTACGGTTAAAATTGATAATGTATACACAACATAACCCCTCCTCCCAAAACTTCAACAAAAAAAATGAAAAAAAAATTAAAAATTAAGGGGGTGGGGGGAATAATAAACAACGCAAACTTCCACTAAATGTCTAGTAGATTAATATTGGTTGACAGCGTAGATGTGCCAAATATGGATACTTCGTCTTTCCAACTTTTTTTGCGTGAAACAAATTTGAGTTTTTTCACCGTGCAGTGCCACACCACACCACATCTAAAGCACTGCACGTTTCTACCAACAACCCACTATACATGCATATAAAGTCCAACATATATATATCCCGGAATTCATAAGGAATATGGATTCAAATTAAACTCTCCACCTTTCCCATTTGCTCAAATAGTTGAGTTAAAGGGTTTGAGGCCGGGTTGGTTATTAATGTGATACGATATCATATTAGTTTGATAAAAGATTAATATATATGAGTGGTACCTAAACTTAATTCAAAGTTGCTACCTAAATGTTCGGGTTAGCGACAGACATAATCTATTTAAATTCAATTGAGGGTATTGAGGGTTAGATACTATGCATGGATATGTTCGCACATATTTTCTCAACCTATTGAAGCACAAAGAGTCAACAACGCCTTCATGAGTCACTACATGTCATTTGAGCAACAAATACTAATTTATAAAAAGTAAAGATGCTCTAACCAAATAATAATAATAATAATAATAATAATTATTATTATTATTATTATTATTAAATTCAGTGAATTTTTTCAAAAAAAAAAAAATAAAATTCAGTGAAAATGTGCCATATATCGACGTTGCGGGGTTGCCTAACACCACGTTTACACGATAATAGTAAGCATGGAGTACATAGGCGGATAGGCCAACTAAAAAAGGAAAAAGAAAAATGCCAATTACAATACACAGGCGGGAAGTGACCAGAAGACACACAGATTGAATATTTTATAGTGATAATCCTTATTGTAAAGTTATGAAGAGTCACTCTTTTTAAATTATATGGAAACTTATCATTTATGTCCTCCTTTACAAATATATCAATTATCAATGACATCTTTAAATTATTAGTGGTGTAAATATTGCTCTTCAATTTTCAAAATGTGACATATATATATCGTCCGTTTCTTGATTATTAGTAGTGTAAATATAGTTACTCGCAGTTTTTTCTATTCGAATATCACCCTTTTTTTCCTTCATTTTCTTTCTTGATTTGTTCTCATTGACAACAGCGTTTCTCCTTCTCCCTATTAAGAAACAGGTAATATATGTCACGTTTTGAAAATTGAAGAGCAAAGATGTTCGGAGGAAGATAGGAATGTGAGAATTGATGGAAAACCGGACAATCGATGAAGACCGCCACACTCTTCGTTTTCAACCATCAATGTGAGAAGTAACCTTTTTGGTAATTATATATTATCATTCACTTATATGCGTTGGTTTTACTGCTTTTGGGTGAATATTAACCTTACTAGTCAAAAAGATCAACAAGCTAAGAACGCAAGAGGAAGGTGGCAGCTAGCAAGACGTAGGTGCGTACGTAATTATTTATTATGTTTTTTACCACTACTTCTAAATCTTATCAAGTATCGGATAATATTTTTCTAAGTTGTCTTTCCACTAATGTAATATCCACAAACGGAAGCTAATAACTCTTTTGAACCCTTTTTTGGCATTGTGTATAGTAAGCTCTTTTCTAATTAAGTTGCTCTTCAACTATGGCCACAACACTATTGGATAATGAGTGGACAACTAAGAGCAATAGGCTCATTTACTCTTTGACATTGGATAGTTTTGACATTTTTCACTATACATGAATCTCTCAACACCAATGATAGACAATCAAACAAACAACGTAACCTCTAGTGAGTGGAGAACCAATTAAATTTAAGTATCATCTCACAACCTCTTGCAAAGACTATGTGAATTCATATCGAATCATTTTCATTTTTTTTTCCTGTTTTCCCCTTTTTACCTCCCTTATCAACTAATACAAATCATATAACATTGCTTCAAAAGGGGTGGTCGAATAGGTCGGGCATGACTTATACCTATAAAAGGTCACGAATTTAACTTTTATCAACATGATTTACTTTTCATGTGTAGTTTGAGGGTTATAAGTCAAAATTGCAGTTAAAATCATGGCCAAGAAATATCAATTTTCAAAAACAATGAGCTATAGCTAAGGAAGCACTAATTAAAAACCATGGTCAATTTAATCAAAGAGCATAGCTGTACGTACCTGCCCAACTTTTTCAATTCGTTTTTTAGAAAAAAAGCTATTAGCTAAGAGTTAATTTACCAACTTTTTTTTTTTTACAATTAGCTAATGTTATCAAATAATTATACATTCTAACTCAATCAGCTAACAATCATTTTATCAAACAAGATCATTATGATATCATATATTTAACAAAGATATATAGGTACGTATTATTTTTCAAAATTTTGTAATACAATAAAAAGTTATGGGTAC
Organism: Ipomoea triloba; assembly: GCF_003576645.1. Lineage (NCBI taxonomy): Eukaryota > Viridiplantae > Streptophyta > Magnoliopsida > Solanales > Convolvulaceae > Ipomoea > Ipomoea triloba. The sequence goes on along the minus strand of NC_044925.1, from coordinate 27,355,553 downwards.
CCATTATGAGTACCTACATGATCCGATGAGAGCCAGCAAGTTTTGGAAATGTCCACCTACAATCCTGGGTGGATATGAGTGAAGAAAGTGTAGGGGTGAGTCAGGCAGTGGATGGAGTAGTCACCCTCAATGGCTCAACCCATTGTCATCACCATATAGATATGTCTCTGACTATGTTTGGCAAACTTAGGTGAAAAGGTAGCTCAAAGCTGAAAAGTAGTTAAAAATTGAAAAGGTATAAGTTCGAAGCTGAAATCTAAAGAGCTGTTAAGGTAGTTGTTATGCTTAAAAGTGTTTGGTAAAATTAGCTTTTTGATAATATCTCATCCCTTTCAGGGGACATGGCAGGATTGGAGAATGGGGTATGAAATTAGGGCGGGGATAAGACAATAATTATACCATGGACTCGAGTTCATCTTTTAAAGTAGACTCGTGTTCATTTACATACTGAATGAACATTCATTATGTAAATTATGAACATTAGTTATAAATATTCAATATGTAAATTTTGTATTTTATATGCAGTTTCACATTGTAAAGTGGACCCGTGTCTACAGAATCATTTCTCGGGATAAGGGCTCGGCCCCGCTCCGTTGCAAAGCCTAGATAAATGTAGGTTTATTATCTATTTTATCAATTACATAAATACAAAACGTATAACTTTAACGAACACAAAACACGGAACCCAATTTCACTACGTAAACTCTCCCAATAATTACATTACACAAATTTTCAAAATACCAAAGCTCGATTGCACGCAATGCTAGCTAGCTAGCAAGTGAAAAGTGGCATTAGTCCATCTTCACAAAACAGTGCTGACGTGTACGCACCGCCGCGAACTCCGCCATGCAAATCCACCTTGTTCCTCCATTTTTCGGTGCGTGCAGTGCCTTCCCTTACGGCTGACGCCTCGCCAGCCCGCTGCGTGCGTAAATGCGTATTTTTCAGTTACTTGTAAAGTTTCAAATACTTAAGTACCATATATATATACATTGTCGGGTTAAATACCATAAGTTACTAATTTTAATTTTTCGTGAAACTTATTTATTAGTTTTTTCGATTTGAGACAATCAGTTATGAAGAATCTAACTTAGTTATTTTATTATGGTCTTTTGCTGACTAAGTCATAAGGCAAGCTTCAACCAGAGCAAACTTTCTTGTAAACAGAAGGTTATACTTCTCATTTTATTATAATATATAAATTTTGGGATAAATCTTAATAATCAAATTAGTAATGAAACGTTAGTGCTTGTATTTATAAAGGTAGTGTTGAAGGTTTAATTAATAACATTGACGAGCATATAATGAGTAGATATTTTGACATAATTTAACTATTATCGAAGAAGATTGTATGTCTATACTAGAAAATATAAAAATGTTACTATTGTTTTGTACTCCGTATTATATTATAAGTTATAACATTATATTAACTAATAAGATGAGATCGAGGAGGTGGCCTAAGCCGCTAAATTTGCCATATGTAGCTCTGCACTCCTGCCCTTTGTCCGTCCGGGCTCTCTCTTTAAGTAACACGCGTCTAGAGCGTCACCTATTTGTCTTGATTCTTGATGCGCTGGACAATTGAACCTTATACTTTTCCCGAATAGTAGATGTCAATATAATATTTAAATCTAGACAGCTATGATATTATGATCCCAACACATATATTTAGGAAAAAAGCTAGATGTACAAAAGCATGCACCTAGCTATAATATTATATTATATTATATTTTTATTAAAAAGTAAAATTGTCTTATTATTATCATTATTATTATTATTATTATAAATATTTTGTGAGAATTGAAGGTGTACAAAACTAAATTCTCCTGCTATGCCTCCCTGAATCACTTCTATTTATATCACTTCTATCTTCCTCTGATCTCTACTCCACTCACAATCTCCGGCCATTATTATCTCCGGCCGGCCATCCCCGCAGCCACAATTTCCATCTCCGGCCGGCGAATATTCCAAGAAAACTTGAATTCTACCCCCCAGCGCCGCCTCTTCAAGAAGTTGGAAAAAAATGTGCGTCATGGATACGTTCTTGGGCTTTTCTTGATCGAACATGCAAGCTAAGGTGTTTAGTTTATGGAGTTATATATATATACTTACGTGTTTTTGGCGTTTTACAGATTGATCATCGGAGGAGATGATGATGATGAGAAAAGTGTGCGATTTGGCTGATGGGATGAAGCCGGTGATGATGATGATCACGGTTATGGTTGTGTACGGTGGGATGAGTGTTTTCTACAAAGTGGCTTCAAATGATGGGATGAGCTTGAGGGTTCTTATTGCTTATCGTTTCATCTTTGCTGCTGCTTTTATTGTCCCCATTGCCCTCTACACCGAGAGGTATGCTTATTTTCACTTTTACCATTATTTTCATTAGTATCCCTCGAAACCAATTTTTTTTTTTAATATGGGCTAATATATTATATTGTTGCACCATTAATTCTTCCAGAAAGAGCAGGCCTAAGCTGACGTGGACGATTCTCTTACAAGCCTTTACTTGTGCATTATTTGGGTAAGAACCCTACCTTTTCCATGTTTTAATTCTCAAGTACAGTATATATTATTATCTGATCATGTCAGTCGTAAAAATAATGTTAATTATTAAAAATAAAAACAATAATTATTTAATATTTTTTTTAACTTCTTTAATTTGTTGGTATTTATTTACTTGAATTTATATAAATTGAATCATGCATACAGGGGTTCAATGGCTCAAAATTTGTTTGCAGAGAGCTTAGTCTTAACATCAGTAACGTTTACCACTGCCATCATTAACCTCATTCCGGCTTTTACCTTCATCTTAGCCCTTCCGTTCGGGTATATATCCTTTAATTTAGTATCAAAATAGTTACATGAATTGAATTACGCCCTATATTGACTAATGTTACGTTTTATGTTAGATTGGAGAAGTTGGGGCTGAGAAGTAGAGCAGGGCAGGCAAAGTTGATGGGAACGCTAATAGGGATCGGAGGAGCAATGGTCCTAACATTCTATAGAGGGAAGGAACTTAAAATCCTCCCAACTCAATCCCAACCGTTGATAGACAATAGAAGTGGACATGTACAAACTGCACTAATATTGCACGACTCTCATTCTCACATTTTGGGTGTTTTACTAGCACTCGCCTGCGTTCTCTCCAACGCAATTTCCTTAATTATTCAGGTACACATCTTAATTAAGATATAGTACATTTTTAGCCGATCAGTTATAAACAATTTGAGCTGATTTACCTTTATATGATCATTTGTCTGTTAGGGTTACAATAAGGCTGGTTTCACCTAGCTAACTTTGATTTTTATATTGGTGATGTGTTAGGCTAAGATGAGCGAGTTGTACCCTTGCCACTATTCCAGCACGGCCTTGATCACCATCATGGGGTCACTCCAAGCTGCAGGGTATGCACTGTGTACAGAGAGGGATTGGAGCCAGTGGAAACTAGGGTGGAACATTAGACTCCTCATAGTCGTTTATGGGGTACGTTACGTACATACAATCTAATCATCATTATTGTTAATATAAGTTATAAAATATTTTTATTTTTGTCCGTATACCCTTAATTCCTTAATTAGTAACTGCGGATTTTCCTGGTTATCTTAAAAAAATATTTGTGTGTTTGTAGGGGGTGGTGGCGTCTGCATTGGCGATATGTTTTATGATGTGCAGCGTGCGCATGAGAGGCCCATTATTTGTGTCCGCATTCAACCCCTTCATGCTCGTCTGCGTCGCCATTGCCAGCACATTGTTCCTCAAAGAGAAGCTATACTTGGGATGGTATATACATATTCTACTTTTATATATATGTGTGTGTGGGGCAAGAAAAATCCCAAATTTGATATTTTAATTGTTACTTATGCAATTCAATCGTTCATTGTCAATGCTTAAAAATATAACCCTTTAATCATTCACATACACCGTGTCTGGTTCCTCAATTAGAGCATCCTTAATAGTGAAGACTTTTTGTGATTTTTGATGAGTTTTTTGTAGGTGTGATTATGAAAGATAAAATGAGAAGGAAAAAAAATATAACAAATTTGATTGTAGCACCACTTTAATTATGTGTCTGCTGGATGCATCAGTGGCCCTCACGCAAGCAGAGGCAACTGGCATTTATTGTTGGTGGACCCCACTTTTTGCAATAAACTCCAAACTTGCAGAAGTAAATTTATCTTCTCTCACTTGCCTCTCTCTCTTCCAACACGGCATAAATTTTTTTTAAAACCACCATTGGTGTAGATGCTCTTAATAGTCATTAGGGAGGTGCATGTGAAATTTCAAAAGACCCATGCAAAACCCTAAATCAAATGAAAGGTTAACAATATGTTAATTAGGGATTGGATTAACAAGAAACAATTGATGGTTTGAATATATCTAAACATTAAAAATAAGAATGACTAAATTATGTAACAAGTACGTGTAACAAAAAACAATTACGAGCGGGAGAAAATGGTTAGAGTTTAGTTTTTTTTTTTTTTTTTTGAAAACTAGAGTTTAGTTTATTAATCACATTATACATGCATTTGTTGTGACAGTGTGATTGGAGCGGTGGCCATAATCGTGGGGCTATATATGGTGATATGGGGGAAGCAAAAGGAAATGAAGGGAGTACCATCCAAGTTAACGCCGTCAACAAGTTCCGGCGACTTCAATGACGACGAAGAAGAAGAAGTTCCCAACGAGAAAGACGTTAACGTTGGCAACAACCTCGTTGCCGTTGCGCCCAATTTGATGATGGTGTTGGGAGAAGAAGAAGTACTTGTTGAGGAGGATGAGGGGATGCGTAGAGGAGATTTGAATGTTTAGACTACTTTCTTGGTAGTAACCAATGAATAATCAATGATCTATTAATCAACAATTTGTTAATACAATAACGAACAATGTTAATTAGGTCAAATATACCACTAATGATGGTTTGTTACTGCAGTTAATTACACTATTAACTCACAAGGATTTTGTCAGACTTTGAAATATTTGGGGTTAATTCAACCATATTAACTATGCCATGTGGGTGAATTTATAGATCGAGTCCACGTAACATTATAGACCCTAAATCGGAATGATGAGATACAAAATTCATACTCTTAAAGTATAGAATTTCATAATATAAAATACAAAAAATCACATACAAGATACATACACATGTTATATATTTACTTATTTTTCAAATATAATTTAGGTACATAATTTGTGTTCATATACACGGATTTTAATTTGTTACACAAGACACAAAAATTTATAACATAACACGCAATTACTAATTTATTTCAGAAATATAATTCATACTCTTAAAGCAATAATTTCATAACACAAGATGCAAAAACTCACAATATAAAACACATCATCAAGGTCCACAATACACTGTGAAGTGTGAACATTGATCCATGGTTTTCGGATTGATATTGTGCGCCACCCCTATACCATGTAGGCCCATACTTGAAATCAGCAAGCCATCCTCGGGGCATTCACTTTTGAGTTTGGTTACATTGAATCCAATAAGAAATGTGTTTCCTTAGCTTTCGTGGACATGAATGGCCCAATACACTATATTATGTTTTATGTAGCTGGATCGTGTATACTTGAAAACTATTTGACCTCATTCTAAGCCTTGGGCTTTACAAACCGCAAAAGCCCATACTTGAAATTTGTATATTTTGCCCCGAAAATGCGTAGTTGAGTTATTAAACCATATTCTTATACCAGAATGTCACATATTTGATTTTTGTTAATATCCTCTCAATTGAACTTGTCTACATGGTCTTTTAATGCAAATTACATATTTTGTGTGGTTTTCACGCTATTACACATGAGCAAACCCATTGCACATTCTTCAATATTGATTTGGATACTTCCTCTGGTTCTTTGCCCTTATTTCAAGCGCTCATTATGTGGACAAGAAATCTATTATAATATTGTCTTTGTCTTTATATACTTTATTATGTAAGAGTATCGTGAAAACAATTGCTTCCATCGAAGTAGTTGTGTTAGATCGAAGAACTTTCTTTTACTTGAACTCAAGTACTTCTAAAAGCGATTGAAGACATTGACTACATTTTTTTCAAATTACAAATTACTTTTTCCATTTCAATAATGCATATTGGTCCTAGTAGCGAGTATCTTTTGTTTACTAAATTTTATTTGTTTTTTTTTTTTTCTATGAAGAATTATATTGCGTGGATCATGGAGGATATGACTTTCAAAAGGGCAATAATGTGCACAAATTGTCAAAGTCAGAAAAGAGTGTTGGACGGTATAGTTGCTGACTTGCATATTAAACGCCTCCACCGCTTTTGAACGTGAAATGTGCATGTGTGTGGGGGTTGGTGGGTGGGTGAGTTGGGGGGGGGGGGGGGGGAAGCACCCTAAAAGCCCTAAAGAGAAAAAGAAGTTGTCTTGTTTTATCATCAATTAATTTGGCTTTATCATAGCTATATCTTTACCAACAAAAGATGAAAATAAAGATGCCCCTCTAGGCAAGTCAAATTGTTACATTTTGACGCTCCCCCATAAATATATGTTACTTGTGAATATTAACACATAAATATTTAGAGTACCTCGATCAGTTTACATGCATCTTATAATTTTTTTCATTTATCAATTTTCAGGACAAAGAACGGTGGTGAACTTTTAAGTTTTGAATTTAAACTTATAAACTTATGTTATTTTTAATGTATTCAATTTCATTTTACTTCAAAATTTTTTTTAATGAATAATGCTATTTTTGTTTTTGACTTTATCTTTTAGGCTACCACATGACTTTTATCTTTTATGTTATTTTAGGCTATCTTTGGCCAATTTCACTCAATTAAAAGGTTAATATACTTATTAATCAAATTAGAAAAAAAAAAAAGAATCAATTGAGTATTACTCCGTACTACTTTAAGAGGTCAAATCATAAAGAAAATAGCGATATTCACTTTGTATATACCATCAGATGTTTTATAAGAAAACTTTAATTATTTCTTATATGTACCTAATGTTACTATACAAAAAATTATTTTTTTTAAAAAAATCAATATTTATGGTAGATGACAGAGGTAGACATGCATACTTTGAATTTTTCAAACTTTCTTTATACATCAACAAACACTAAATAAAAATAGAAAATAAACAAATAATCATTACATCCTTATCCCTAACCGTTCTACTCAAGAAGTATCTAGACTCAAGAGCCGTGTAACGCTTCCCGTTGAATGACCACTTTACTAATATATCTTATTGTAATTTAAAGTAAATGCGTATCCTATTATGAATTAACCAAATAAAATATAAAATTAAATGAAAAAAAAAACAATGGGTACTATCCACAATTCCACATAGTATACCAATTGTCAATTGACTGTAGGAGATTAACAGTAAACCTTTTACGACCTTTCTCGGTTAAAGTTTTAGGTGTCACGCTCATCCTCAATTAACGTTAAAAACCGGAAAGTCAAAAGCTCCACGGTTAGGAATTAGGATGTTCATACGATGCTTCCTAGTAGTAGTGAGGTACTAATGGACACGTTATTGCCAATATAATATTACTGTGAATCCCCCAAACAATCAATATTTTTGATAAAAAGTGTGCATAGACTTTTTCTGTCTTCTTTCCCCTTTTCCCATTGTCCTTCTTCATCTCCATCCTCTCTTTCTGCTTCTTTCAACTAGATTAATCTTCGGGTTTGAGCTCGGGTGAGGCTTAAAGTTGCTGTAGAGCTTGAAAGATTAGATTTTTAATCTGCCCATCCATAGATTTCTACAAACTTGCTGGTTTTTCCCCTGATCTGGTGTAAAGTTCTCAACTTTTGAGTGGTTCTAATCTGGGGTCTTTCAATTCATCTTTGTGGGGTTTCTTGATCTAAGGTACAGATCTGTTTCTGAGCCAGGTTTTGTTTATTGATGATCTTGGATAGTAGCAGGATATCTGTCTTTGTAATTCTCTAGATTTTTTTTTTTAATTTTTTTTTGTCTTTGTCTTATGTGGTTCTCTTTCTAAGAATCTAGCTTTTTTGTTGAGTAAATATGCTGAAAATCATGATATTTTGCTGTGATTTGTATTCCTTGGTCCCCTCTGGGAGGAGAACAACAAAAGACCTTAATTTTCCTGATTTGGGTATGTGATATGTTGGCTGTTATACATTTCCTGAGTCCTGAGAAGGCTTGTAGCTTCAGTTAGGCTGTAGCTTTTTAGTGGGGTTATGTTATATCTATCAGGTTTGTTCAGGCTTAGACCTTAGCTTAGAAGCATAGATTATGGTGGTCTGTTTTCCCACTGGATGGTATGAACTGAAAGAAATTTAGTATATGGTGATATATAGGCAGGTAAAGTATTGAAATATTGAATATACTCTGGTTGAGATCAGAATTAATCGTGTTGAAATTGCTGGATTGAACTCGGTTTTGGGGACTGCTTATTGAAATTTTCCCTTTTCTGTAGCAGAACAGCTTGTGAGTTTGATGGTTAGATTCTTTGTTCGTTTATATATATATATATCGTGTTTGCTTTTCTGATATTTGTGGAATCGTGGTGGTGGCAAAAGCGCCTTTTGCTTTTAGTGCAAGTGTTCTAAGCGGTATGGATCAAACACTAAGTAAAGTAGTTTGGTTTATAATATCTGTTAATTGTTTAAGGCTTGTGAATCTTTGCCCTTTATTTGGATTTTGGTTATCTTCTGTGCAGGATAGACCTCAATTAGCTTTTGCTAATCTTTGTTTTTGGCTTCGAGATTGAAATTATTGAAAACTAACCCCACTTTAGGAATCTATAAAAGTTGTAAAAGTGATATGATTTGCTTTAATGTGCATGTGAAGCCATCTCTATTATTCACTCTTTTTCTTCTTTTTGTCTTTCTTTTCTTTTTGAGTGCCATTGTTGCTTTCGCACCTTTCTCCTTTGCTTTTTAATTATTCATTCCCGTCACTGAAGCCCAATTTGATTTCGTTTTGTTGCAGACACATTCGTTTATCAAAGTGAGCTGTAATTTGCAGGAACAAGCCCTACCCATCAAAGAGGAGTTAAATACAATTACAGATTAGATGTCATTCCGTAGTATAGTTCGTGATGTTAGAGATAGCTTTGGGAGCTTATCGATGCGCAGCTTCGATATGAGGCTGCCCGTTCATCATAGGGGAAGGTCTCATGGTTCGTTTCACTACTTGATTGACCAGCTCCCGGTAATTCAGGACAGTTGTTGGGCTAATCTCCCGCCCGAGCTACTTTTTGATGTAATCAGAAGGTTAGAGGAGAGCGAGAGCACATGGCCCGCTCGTAAGCATGTCGTTGCTTGTGCTGCTGTTTGCAGATCGTGGAGGAGTATGTGCAAGGAAATCGTTCGAGGTCCCGAGTCGTGCGGGAAGCTCACTTTCCCCGTTTCGCTAAAACAGGTAGCTTGCTTCAAGTCCATATGTTTATGCTCCTTTCCCGCATATATAGAAGTATTGAAATGATTGCGATGTAATGTTAGCGTTTTGTCTGCATATAAGTTCATTCCCCCGTCCTCCCAAGTCCTCCTTTACCCTCCTCGTCACTCTTTCAAAAAACTATATCAGTTTCTAAAATCTTGATCTCGTGAAATATAAATTTCATATTAAATTGACTCTCTATTGTAAAGTCTTAACTAATTTTGTGGAAGGGATTTGCTGAATTGTTCATTTTCGGTTTTCCTTATCAGCCCGGACCTCGAGATGGAATGATCCAGTGCTTCATCAAGCGAGACAAGTCTAATTTGACGTACCATCTTTTTTTGTGTCTTAGTCCCGGTAAGCAAATTCGACGTTTTTAGTCTAGTTAATTCATGTTTTCTTAATGATTATGAAGGCATCGCGATTCTATTTTTTCTAGTCATATCGTAAACAAACACGATATGAAAGTCCTTATTTGTTCTTCACTTACATTTAACTGAAAATATTAGTCCCGCTGCTGATAAACGTTGCTACTTGTCTTTGTAGCTTTGCTAGTTGAAAACGGAAAGTTCCTTCTCTCTGCAAAACGAACACGGAGAACCACCTGCACGGAATATATTATCTCGATGGATGCAGAAAGCATCTCACGATCCAGCAACACTTATATTGGAAAACTAAGGTAAGAACGAGTTCTTGTTCGGTCTTGTTGTATATCTATAGTGACATGTCAAAAAACCCGTACTGCAAATTGAAGCATGCGTTCCATCTCAACTAAAAGTCTAAGCTAATAGTTGGATTGCACATTTATGTTTATATATTATATGCTCAACACTGCTCTTTAAGAGTGCTTAATAGCTAATAAGATAATGGTGTGATTTTGTACCAGATCGAATTTTCTGGGTACGAAATTCAAAATCTATGACACTCAGCCTCCGCATACCGGTGCGCACATGCCTCCACCAGGGCGTACGAGTCGTAGGTTCAATTCCAAGAAAGTCTCGCCTAAAGTCCCGACCGGAAGTTACAACATAGCTCAGATTGCGTATGAACTGAATGTGCTTGGAACCCGAGGCCCACGGAGAATGCACTGTGTCATGCACTCGATTCCCACCTCGGCGCTCGAGGCTGATGGCGTGGTGCCTGGACAACCCGAGCTTTGCCCAAGGTCCCTCGAGGACTCATTCCGGAGCATGTCTTTCTCGAAGTCTTTCGACCGTACAACCGAGTTCAACAGCGCACGATTCTCCGACATAGGCGTGTCGACCAGCGAAGGCGACGATTGCAAGACGAGGCCTTTAGTTCTAAAGAACAAGTCGCCACGCTGGCACGAGCAACTACAATGCTGGTGCCTAAACTTTCGAGGAAGGGTTACGGTCGCATCTGTCAAGAACTTCCAGTTGATTGCAGCCACGCAACCACCCGCTGCTGCTCCCGGGGCACCGACATCAACCTCGCAGCCAAGCAGCAGCCAGTCCGATCACGACAAAATCATCCTGCAATTCGGTAAGGTTGGCAAAGACATGTTCACGATGGATTATCGCTACCCGCTATCTGCATTTCAGGCTTTTGCTATCTGCTTGAGTAGCTTTGACACCAAACTGGCTTGTGAATAGATGAAAGAATCATCAGATTTTAGGGTGTTGAAAAAAGTAGCTATTCTGTAATGCCCTTTATGTTGCTGTATTTTTGTTCTCCTTTTCACCCATTAGAACTCTCTTGCTGTTAGCTCAAAATCATAATCTGGGCTGCCCAGTTCTAACAAAAGAGATACTGCCCCTATTAAACAAATATTAACTTATTAGCATATGTTTTTATCTTCAATTGCATCATTCTCTCTGGCTGTTATTTGTGTTATGGATTTGTTGCTCTGCTGAATTGGTTTTTCTCAACCCCATTGCAATGTTTGTTATACATAATGAAAATTAAATTAGACCGATTGGAGTTCGTGTTTGCATTCATTATGATTAGACCTGATGGATATATTAGAAATGTATTCAGGGCAGACCAACCCAAAGAGGAAATAAGAGCAACCCAGAGGCCAGCCTTGGCCTTGACCTCGGGCCGGCCTCAGCCTCAAGCGCCCAGGGCGCCTGAGGCTGGCCTCGGGCTCGGCTATAGACTTGGTCGGGGGTTCCAACACTTGATAGTTTGTAAACTATTAACTTGGGCATAACTACAAAGTGCATCCTTTTTATATGTAAATGTGCACTCAAAACGTTTACACTTTTAATTTACACATCATTTGATGTACTTAATAGTTTTATAGATGTACGTTTAATATCTAAAAGTTTAAAATATTTACTAAATTACCACAATAATTTCTCCATTACTTTTGATTCATCTCGATGATTAGCATTAGTATGAACATGCTAGAAGCTTAGAAAAAACTAGATTAGTTTAATCCGACACTATTTATTTTAATGTTTCAAATTAGAAGTACACAAAATTCATTTTTTTTTTTTCTATTTCAAACTTGGTTAATTCTAATCATGTGATAGTTGACTTCTATTATTTCGTGCAGTGGAAATCAACTCCTTGTCATACATATATCAAGTTTAGATCTTCTAAATATTTTTATCATCTTCAAATATCTCGTCTTATATTTGTCAAATCAAATAATTTGTCAAATAATTAAATCCCATCAATTTTTTAATAGTATTTTTAAAATATTTTTTAAAACTGATTGACGCCAGTATATGTGCATCAGCTATAATCATATATGCTTTTGAAACAAGTATATAAAGTTGTACTTGATGCAATAGATATCAATATTATTCGACAATTGGTACTTTTATTTATTATTAAATTTTATTATTATTTTTAAAATATTTCCTCTTTTTGTGTCATTAATTATATATCATGTAGTGTAATAGTATCCTAATTATCATTCTAAATGGATGATTATAAGGTCATTGATTGGGTTGAAAAATAAATACAAGCAAATTTTATGCCTATTAAACATGAGTTCCTAAATTTAAATTTAAAGTAATTAATGCATATACCATGTATAGATAAATTGTAATTTATTACTTGTTAATATTTTATGTTATAACCTACCTATTTGTAACGTGTCATGATCAATTAATTACTCTATATATTAAACAATTAAAATTTTATTTACTCTTGGTGTAACCCACTTTGTGACCTTAGTCGACAAAAGACGACAAGACTCAACTCAACTCGATAATGCCTTTGAGGTGTGTTGATCGGTTCAAAGCAAATAAGTCGCTTTCACAATAAGTTGAACTTGAAATTATATGGTTACCAAACTAATAGTCCAATCAACTCAATTAGGGTTACCCTTAGGGTGTGTTTGGAAGCCCGGAAAATGACTTCCGGAAATCATTTTCCGGGCTTTGAGTGTTTGGCTACCCTTGGAAAACCCAGTCAACGGAAATCTTCCGTTGACTGGGGAAAATCACCCCAAAAGGGCGGAAAATGACTTCCGCCCTTCAGTCCATCGTTGCAATACGGTTTCCGGCGGAAACCATGGTTCCATGGTTTCCGCCGGAAACCAAAAATGCTCTGGTCCGGCGGAATGGAAACCAGAGCAGTGCTCTGGTTTCCAACGGGAAACCAGAGGGGCTGCGGAAACCAGGGCAATGCCCTGGTTTCCGCAGCGTTTCCGCCGGAAACGGGGGGGAGTTTAGTTTTTTTTTAATTATTATTATTATAATAATAATAAATAATAAATATTTATAATTAATATATTATTTTTAATAATATTATAAATATTTTAATATTTTTAAAAAATAATAAAAATATATAATTATAAAATTCTATTCATTTTTCAGAAAATGAACCAAACGTACAAAGACAATTTTCCAGAACACACCCAACGTACAATGACTCATTTTCCAGAAAACATTTTTCAGAAGTCATTTTCCTGCTTTCCAAACACACCCTTAATAAAATTACTCGTACCCACATATCCATATTACCATGACTTTTTATTATTATATCTTAGAAATGATGATCGAGTGAGTAAAATATAACTTTTGTACTTAAATTTGATTCATATCAACATTTTTTTAGAGTTTTCAATAAATTAATCTAGTAGAATTAAGTCTCGATCAAAAGTAATTCTTCTAAAATTGTTGTTATATACTTATATTATGATGGAATTTTACTCTTAAATTTACTTTCACAATTATCTAAAAAATGTATAATCATATCCTTATAGGATACACCACCCTGCCAACCTCCTTCACCATACCCCACCCTACCTCATAGGCGGGCCCCATGCACCCCACCTTACATAATGTCGGCACCATTCATCCTAACATTATTTTGATCCCTATAGTTTTTTTTTTCCTATTGATATTTCATATGGAGAATACTTCTATTTTGTACTAACTAATAACCAAATTATTTTTTAAAATAAATTTATGACACTAAAATTATTGCATAAAATAAACAGTAATTATTTTTGTAAATGATTATCATTCTATTTTCATTAAATTTTTGCTTGTTGATTGACAAATGTGAAATTTAAAACTACATAATTTGTTAATGAATAACTGAATGTATATAATATGTTGATTAAAAATACATAATATCTAAAAACATAATAAATGTGAATGAAGGGTTATACCTCTCATTTATGTCCGTTTTTTCCATTAAGTTTTTTTGTACGTTATGCTATAAAAGTTGTACTACATAATATTTTAGACAAATATACCCCTACCATTAACTTCCGTTATCTTTTCCACTATTGTTATTATGCACATGCGTCCACCATATATTTTCTTATCTTCTTGCATAATAATAATAATAATATATACACATTAAATATTAGAGTTATATGTTAGTTATTTTTTAAAATATAAATATCGAATTTATAAAAATATTTTACATTATTATTATTATTATTTACTATATTAAAATTGAAATAAATTTAAAATTTTAATACAAAATACTAATATTGGGCACCTATCTTTTGCGCATGAAAAACTAGGATTAATATATATACATATAATTTGGACGAAGTTCACAATGTGGCTATGTGGGACCTGGTCCACTATATATATATTGCTAATATATGCCTACTTTTTTGCATTCTGATTTCCCAGACCAAAATGCTGGGGAGCTTCATGGATATTTGCATATCTGCATTTCATCACTCTCCAAGACTCTAAGCTTATCTTCAAACATGGAGGTTTGCAAGGTATGTTGAAATGATCAATGCTCCCTTGTTTCCCATTTAGATTTTCTTCTCTCTCCTTTTTCTGGGAAAATCTTTCTTACTGAATGCATTTTCTTGGCTCCAAACTACCATTTGGTTGAAATCTCTGGAGCTGGTTGTATTAGTCTGTCAAATCTCCTTTTATTGAACTTTCTTGATCTGAGCACTTCAAATTCTCTCATCCCAGTCTAAAAGTTTGCAAATTTATTGTTTTTTCTTGGTGTGCCTATCAGAAATTTGGTTTATTGGTTTGTTTATTGTTTTGGTTGGGAGTATGTATATATTATATATACTGTATGAATGCATGAAATTTATCTGGGGTTCTGCAAATTTTTCATTGAGTCTTCTTTATCTGGTTGGAGAAATGAGTTGGCCATCCTTCCCCCAAACACAATTGTATGAATGTGATCAAGTTTGACTCCAACATAGAGCAGTCTATTGACTTTTTTGGTTTGAGTCAGTCAGCTATGAGTTATCCTTTGCTAGTTAGGGTTACAATACGGGATTTACCTAGGTACACCTCAGTATTGGTCTTTTTGGTTTGAGTAAGTAATTATTCCTTTGCTAGACGGGGTTTACCTGGGTACACCTCAGTATTGGCTCCTGGTTTCCCTCATCAACCAAAAAAAGTATGAATGTGATTGTGTTGATATTCATGGATGGTTTTGCTTATTGTATGGATTTTCCTTGAGATTTTCCCATTAACAGAGTAATTGATTTATTTGTTGGTTGGTGATGATGGTTAGGAATAGGTGCAGTTCATGAGAATTTGCTGAATTGAGTTGCAGTCAGAATCTGAAGAGGTTAATTTCTTCTATATTGTGTGAGAATGCCCTCTTCAGAATCTCCCATTCCTTTCGTCTCGTTTCGAAGGCCAGTTTTGACGCTCAGAGGCGATCAGGTTCATGCATTGGTGTTGGACCAGGGATCCAGTAGCCAAGACTCACAGATTGAGTCATTTCAATCACAGGTGTTCACTCGATTCAATGATCTATCTGTGGCTAATGGCAAAGAATTCCTCTCGGTTTCATGGGTTCGTAAGCTGCTGGAAGCGTTTGCGAGCTGTGTGGAGGATTTCAGAGTTATCATGTGTGACAAGAATGCATTGCTTTCGAAACAGCCCCAGGAGAGGATCCTGGGCGAGTATTTTGATAGGACGATTAAGGCGCTTGACATCTGCAATGCAACGCGGGATGGGCTTGAGAAGATTAGGTTGTGGCAAAGGCATTTGGAAATTGTGGTGTGTGCATTGAATCCACCGCAACAAAGAGCAATCGGTGAAGGTCACCTAAGGAGAGCCAGAAAGGGGCTAATGGATTTGGCTCTCGGAATGCTAGACGAGAAAGATGGAGGGTCTGTGTTTTCTCATAGAAACAGGTCTTTTAAACGTCGGACCAAGGACCACTTACATTCCCCGGGTGGTCACTCGAGGTCTTTGTCTTGGAGCGTGTCCCATTCCTGGTCTGCATCCAAGCAGCTCCAGCTTCTCGCCAACACTTTAGTCCCCCCTCGAGCCAATGAAATCGCTGCCTCTAATGGCCTTGCAGCCCTCGTGTTCACAATGAGTTTCGTCCTAATGTTCGTTCTCTGGGCTCTCGTGGCTGCAATCCCTTGCCAGGACCGAGGCATCCAGATTAACATTGTTATACCGAGGCAATGTTGGAGCCGCCCTTTCCATATACTTCAGGCTCGGATAATGGACGAATCCAAGAAGAGAGACCGTCGCAATTCTAGTGGACTATTAAAGGAAATTTATCAGATCGAAGAGGGCGTAAACCACTTGACAGACTTGGTAGACTCGGTGCAGCTACCACTGTCCGAGGAACACAAGGAAGAACTGAGAGGGAGAATTCTCGAGTTATCATCAATCTGTGAAGTTTTTAAAACAGAACTCGAACCTCTAGAACGCAATCTAAGGGAAGTGTTTAGAAAAATCGTGACTTGTCGGATTGAGGGCCTTGAATTTCTGGGCAAGGCAACTCAGGCATAGCAGTCTGCATCGATTGACAACTTGTAGTAAGTTTCGAACATTAAATGTTTGGATCTATCATGTAGTTTCCCTATATTCATAATACTTTCTAAGATTACTGTTCCATATTAGGAAGTAACTATTTGTACTTATAAATATGCCTTCTGAGAAAAGAAAGTAATGAAAAAAGAGTGTCCATATTGGGTATTCCTCCTGTTTCATTGCTTTCACTTGTAGGAATGTCTTGGTACTGATTTCTTTATGATTTCTGCGAGTTTCTTAGAATAGCGAAGAAACCTTTTTTTCGTTTTTATCCTTCCCAAAGGTTCTCATGATACTCGTTCTACTCCTTGTGTAATGCAAACTGAGATCAATATACTTGTTTACATCATTTGCATTAATATGGTGATTTGGTACAAATTAGCATTTGCTGCATTCATCACCATCGCAATGAGTTTGAGTCAAGATTCAAGAAATATGATCCCCCAATGTCTTAATTCATTAAATGAATGGGCTGAATTTGTTGCATTTTACTCTTGAAATGATGTATATTCTCAGTGGACCTCCTCTTCATTGATTGAGGACTGAGCTACACCCTTCAATGGATGACATCATGGCCAAAACGCGGCGTGATTGTTGAACGCATACCCTTTTCCGTTCATTTCATGTTGCTCAAGTGTCGGGTGGAGGACTGAAGGGTCAAGTCCAGTATCTTGCCACTGGCCCGCCAACTTTTGATATAGTGGTAATCCCGGTCCTAGCATCAAGAAAGCAGTGTCGATATAGTGGTAATCGCGGTCCTGGCATCAAGAAAACCATTTGTATGCGAATCTTCGGGTCCAAACACTATGAGCATGAATACCTTATCCTGTCTAAGCATTGAAGGTGTCATTGTTGTGTGGAGCTTTAGTGTTCCCCCACTTTTGATGCATACCATCCTCATGTGCCCTGTCCTATAGGTTAATAAGATGGGTATTTTGCATTAATGTGTTAGCTATCTGTTGGCCCTCTGTTGTTACCTGTTTGCCTGTTGTATTCTTGAGAATGCCATGTGAGAACAGGCTGGAGAAACTGGAACCATGTGAGGCTTATAAACATTCTGAATCAGAGAATGCAAGTTGACTGCACCACAAATCCTTATTGCTGGGTGTTATGTAGTCAGGAAAGGGACCTGGTTACTACTTCATGTGACAGAATCCTTTCTCTGGAGACTTCACCTTGTACAGTGACACGTCTTAGATTTACGAGAAAACTCGCAACTGCTACCCGAAGGTGCACTAAGGCCGAGGCCTGCTTTGTGACTACAAGGCGGTAAATCAACCTAGACTGCCAATAGTTGATCGGACTTCAATTTAAAAAACCACAATGAAGTAAACCAGTCTAAGTTGTCCATAGCTGATCAACTCTAACTAAAAAGGCCAATAGACAGCTCCTACGGAGAATCGACTTGAAACCTTGTGATTACCTAGTCAGCTATCCGACCAACTTGGCCGGGATTGGCCCAATTACACAAACTTGAAACCTTGTGATTACCTAGTCAGCTGTCCGACCAACTTGGTCGGGGATTGGCCCAGTTACACATATCTATTGAATGATTGGGTAGTTTTGGCCTACTAATCAAACTGTGGCCATGAGTTTTCTCAGGCCAATGATCCCTTCATTTCTTGTCAGTTGTGTGGTGTATAATCTGTGTGTGTATATTGGTTATATTGTCATGTCATTCAAGGCCTGAAAATGAACCTTCACCTGCATAAATGAAGTTTGGCAGCCTCATCACACCCAGTTCTGGATATGCAGCTGTCTGAATCCTGACAGGCTGACACAATCTCATAATGTTCAAGCAATAATACACTCATGAACTCTACTATCAATGAAGTACTACCATCTAAACATCATCAACATGACCAGAAAGTTCAGTCTATAATGTCGATCAACACTGATACTTTTTACACCAGTTACAGTCATGTAGGCTTTTATTATATCGGCAATGAACGCTTGTCAATCAACACCAGTACTTTTTACACCAGTTACAGTCGTTCAACACTAGTACTTTTTACACCAATTACAGTCATGTATGCTTTTATTGTATCGGCTAATATCAACGAACGCTTGACCTTACAGTACCCGATACAATCTCAAAAACATACATGTATGCCTATTGGTACTTTGACTTGTATTGAATTGAAAGCAAAATAAGGCAATTTAGTGACTTCACTGCAACAGTTCTTTTCCTGCCCTGAGTTTATATGCATGGAGACAACCAACTGCAACTCTAAAATACACATTCATTAAATGTATAAACCAGCCAAGTTCACCATTCTTCCCTGCCACCAATGGTGCGGAAGCTACAATATAGTTAATATAAGCAGAAACTTATGCCCCTATTCTATTACAACTGCAGCTAACTTAACTTATGCAGACCCACAATTACACATTTGATTCACATTGTTTATAGCCCTACTCATGTTCAAGTCTAAAACATCCATTACAGCTCCAACCATATATGTCACCCCTAGATTTTGCCATAGCCGATATTGCTTCTTGGTTAACCAGTCTCCCGCTGTTACTGTTCACGATATGATGATACAACTTACCAAGTCATGGAATGGATTCTGCGCAGAACTCTTGGTGGCCTCCTCTTCTCCACGACAGGAATCAGATTCTCCATGAGCTGTGTTTAAACAAAATTATTAGAAAAGAAGCCGGGAAATGAAAAAAGAGAATGATAAATCAGAAAGAAACACATCCATATTACATTCAGGAAGACTGAACCAAGCCACTAGGCCTCAAACAATTAGTAGTCAAGTTACTTAAATATTGGGTATGGACATATTGGATCTCTATCTATTGGGATAATGCTCGAGTTAGAAGTTGGATGATTGCATATGAGTAAATAATCTTTCTATCCAACTGGCTATGGCCCGTGGGCTCTATCACAGCTCATAGCTATCCATTAAAAAATGCTTCTTGACAAATAACTTTCTCAACCCAAAAAACTCAGATTTTGTTTATTTTTAGAAATTTAGTTGCTTGTTTTTTAGCTATATGCCTATATCAAATTTGGAAGGTGATGCCTTGTAATGTACATTAACTTTTCAAAACTTTTCAATGCTTCCCCAAACTCAATCACACAAAGTTTGGGGTTTCATTGTAATGAAGCATCCAGTAAAGGGAAATGTGAAGAAGGGTCATTATGACACCCACACTATCCAGCACTTCAGCCCTAGACTCATCATGACATCAATTATGAAATGGCTGGAGCATCTGGCAGAGCAATTGCAAAAGGTGATAACAGAACAGCATACGGGCAAAAAAGCTTTGGTGAATCAAATGGCTAGATATTTGGGAAAATTTTCCATCCAGGGCTAATAGGCATGCCAATCAAGAAAGAATTTATTCATATAGCTAATATGCTCCAACATGTGGCAGCCTTCATATATAATATGAAACATATGCCCGTGGTTATCAGTCTTAGAAACCACTCGGGGAAAGTGAATTTAAGAGCTAGTGACAGCTAATGCCAGGCATGAAGACTAAGGTTTTTGCAATGTGGTCTAGGGTTTAGCTTAGAGATAAGTTGAAATCTTTGACATAGTATATATCTTCCATTCCCTACCTATGTACCATCAAAAAGTAAAAATGAAAGAATAAATGCACCATTGCAACTTGATGGTATGCCCCCTCAGACTTGATTCTGTGGACTAGGATGTTAAAAATATGTTGTTAAAAGCTTTTGTAGCTATATCAGTCGGAAAGAATTCCATGCATAAATAATATCTCTAAGGCCTGCTCCTTATAGAAGTTATCAGTATTTAATTATCCCAGTTCGTTTTGAAAAATGCATAGCATGTTTTTAGCATTCCCACAAAGTTACCATATAAGCCCGGCCTGTTCGTTCTTCCTATGTCAATCATTTTCATTCAAATCAGAGCCAATAGATAAATAGAAATAATAACCACAACAACAGTTGATCTTCAAACCAACTTTTAGAGTCTAGACTAAAGACTACTCATGTCATCTGTCTGCTACAAATGATTAATATAAACAGTTAAGCAAAACTTCACAATCAATCATTGAGAGTACAAGCACCTTAGGGGATGAGATCTGAGAAATACTACAATTACATGGAAAAAAAACAATACGAGTACATTCCTTCCATATAAATGCAAAGATCACCTGCTTGACCATATTGGCATATTGACATAATTAAAGTAGTAGCAGTGAACGGGGTTAAACCAAGAGTTCAGTTTGAGAAAACAATTTACTATAAAAGTTAGTTGACACATCTGCTCACAGAAGGAGATGACAGAACATGCATACAAGAAGTTGCATGAAGAATTAATGCAAAATAAGAATTAGAAAGCTGGAACCATAATAATACCTGCTTAAGTCTCTTCTTATTCTGCTCCGCCTGTATTAAGAAATAAATAAAACCGCACTTTTAGTAACATTGAACTTGATCTTCAAGTTACAAAACTATCCCTAACAATCCAAAACTTGAATACATACAACGATGGTAGAAAGTACTTTATTGTCATGACGCAATTATTATAGTAGTATGACAATTACAAAGCCAAAAAGATACAAGGACCCTTGTATTCATGTTCCTTGAACCACAGTTACTGTATACTGATCTACGCGACTGACCCTTCTTAAAAGCAAGGAGATCAAGACCAAACATTCATAGCCAACACTTAACAAGGAAAATCTAGAAAGAACATCTTCATCAAAAGCACACAATTTACAAAATGGATAAATAAATCTACACAGATCAACGTTCTCGGAAATAAATTAAGCTGCAAAACAATGAGAAAGATTATTAAAAGAACACCCAAAAGAGGTGGGGAAAAGGTATTAACTTTACAAATTGCCACAATTGTCAAAAGCACATTACACACTGAAGACTGGGAATAAAAACAATGTAGGAAAACATGCCCTACCAGTTTGATTACATCACTCAAAAGATTTGTTTTTTCTACATATAACATGGAAAATTATCACTTAACAAAGTTAAATTGCATATTATTGCACATGGAATCCAATTTTTTCTATATCAAGTGCAAAACTCAAATTTACACTGGAGAAAAAATGAAAAATACCTCTTCTCTCAGAAGCCTAGCATTATCCTCCTCCAATTGTGTTACCAGAGACTCCAGCTCCACAGTGTAAGCCTGCAATTTTAATTGAAACCGAAAATGCATTTATTTATAGAATTCTTTCTGAATAGAGAGTATTAAGACATAATTGTTTATTAAACCGAAGATGACAAAGAATTCAAAAATAGATTTGATTTTTGAACCTGTTTTCGTTCCCTAGACCTAGCGGCCGACTCTCTGTTCTTGATCATTCGCCTCTGCTTCTGCTGTGTGGCCTTATCGAGGGGAATCTCCTCCACGGTTGCCCTCCTCTTCCCTCTGCCGCCACCGCTGCTGCTGCCGTTACCTCCTATAGCCACCACGCCATTCCCGAACCCCATGTGAGGCGGCTCCACACCAAATCCACCCGGTCCAGTCTGCATGGCGACTGGAAACTGACAATTCGCCGCAGTCACCATGGCATCCACTTTAAATCCAGGCGTAACCGCCACAGCAGGCGGAGGCGGCGGCGGAATCGCCGGAACCCTAACGTCCTCCTCCCTAACCGCCCCAGCCTTCGTCAAAAAATCCTCCAACGTCATTTCCGGGTCCCTACTGCCCCCTCCTGCCCCTCCTCCTCCCCCGCCTCCGCTCACAATCTCCCTCCACACCTCATCCACCGTCTTGTTCCCCCCTCCGGCACCGCCGGATGAGGAGCAGCTGTCGGCGGCGGCGGCCGCCGCCAGGGTATTGGTATCGGCATAAATACTCTTGATTATCTCATCCATGTTCATCGACCCGTAGCCTCGAGTGTGATCGGAGTGAAGCTGATCACCAAAGCCATGTATAGACGGAGAAGATGACTGGTGCGGCCGATCCGGATTGGCAGGCGCAGCTGACGTGGACGCCATAACCGCCGCTTTTCTCGGGCTTCTTACGGATTTTTCCTATAAAATTTCCTATCTATGATTTCTCAGAGCTCTTCAATTTGAAGCTTCTTCGCTCCTAGATTAGATACTTTTCTGTGACAGATATTTTAACACTGGCGAAGAACGGGATCGATACATACACTATAAATACACGGTTAGAGAGAGAACGAAAAGTAGAGAGAGAAAGAAAATGATAGTGTATGGATTTTTCTGAGGATAAGCATCAGATAGTTTGAATAACTGGGGGTGCATGGGACCGTCATGTCATTCATCCCGGGGCATATCCGTCATTTTATCATCAATTGTTAGACCACCGCTACCTTCTTGAACATATAATAATGCGTTACATGTAAAGTTCAAATATTTTTTGTTAATATAACACAATATTGTGAAAATGACTTTCCTTAAGCTACTTATATATATTATATAGATATAATAATTAGTTGTCAATGACATTGTAATTTAGTGGCACGAAATAGCTCTTTCAAATGGGAAGTCATAGATTTGTTCTTCGGTGAGAACGGTATTGACTTTTTATACTTCAGTAGCAGATATTCAAAAATGTTAATGTGCTAATTAAAAAAAGGTGTAAATCATAATTTGACGGTGTATTTCTAATAATTTGTATAATTTTCTTTCTCATAAAATACCTTCTACTTTGGTGTCTATAGAATAACTGGTCAATTTTAGATGAAGAAAATTAATAAATTAAACTTTAAATTTGATAGTTACTAAAGACTAATTTAATTGTGTTGTCCCAAAAATTGTTGTTTATCTTTTTATATATTTTACTGAATTTTGAGTTATTAAAAAAAGGAGTAGAATTAAAAAATTGAAGCTGCCGTTTTGGGGTTGACCATACATGTTTTTAAATTTAAAAAACATTTGTTTAAGGTACAGTGGTATTAGGTGCCGGCATTCCGGCAACTCGGCAAGGCACTAAACTGATTGAAATAGAGTAAAACACAGAAATCAATATATCAAAGTCGTATCCCGGCTATGCCTTACTACAAATTTTTTATAGTAGGTGTGAGATATTTAGAAAAAATAAAGCAATTAGATCTTGAGACATAAATATTGATGATTAGGGATGAATAAATCTCGATAGTATTTAATGAGTTATTTGTTATGATTTTGTATTTGTGTTATGACAAGATATCTAGAAAGGTGAAATTTGAGAATAATTTTTTAAGTGACGTTGGTAGATAGTAGCGGTGATATGACACGTAGTAATATTTCTACATCTTATCATACTTAGTATCATTGAGAATCATTATAAAATTATATAAATGCCACTACGTGTTATATTGGGTACTTTCATTGGTTGGCACGTAGATATGTAGTGGTGTTAATATGACACGTAGCAATAGTTGTATATCTTGTCTTATTTAGTATCATTGAGAATCATTATAAAAGTATATAAATGTCACTACGTGTTGCATAGATACTTTTAATGGTTGACACGTCTATAGGTAGTGGTGTTAATATTACACGTAGTACTATTTGTATACCTTATCGTATTTAGTATAATTGGGAGTCATTATAAAAGTATATAAATGTCACTACGTGTTGCATAGATACTTTTAATGGTTGACACGTCGATAGGTAGTGGTGTTAATATTACACGTAGTACTATTTGTATATCTTATCGTATTTAGTATCATTGGGAATCATTATAAAAGTATATAAATCTCATTACGTGTTATATAAGTACTTTTAATGATCGACACGGAGATATGTAGTGGTGTTAATATGACACATACGTAGTAATATTTGTATAGAGTTAATACCCAATATAGTCCTCGACTATAGTGGTTTTATTCAGTTTAGTCCTAAGTGACTTTTTGTACTCTATTTAGTCCTCGACTTTAATGGTTTTACTCACTTTAGTCCTCTGTTAAGAATTCTGTTTGTTGGGTGTTAATAACAAGGTTAACATGGTAATTTCATTTCTATTTTGTTTTTTATCAAATTAATTATTAATTATATGTCCTAATTTATCTCTACAAGAATATAATGCTAATTGATTGAGTTTGAATTCATTACTGTTAATGCTATTTGCTAATTATTTGCTAATTGCTTTGTGTTTGGATTCATTTGAAAATAACTAAAAATGCTTCTATTTGAATTCATTTGAAAAGTGATCAGAATTTCAATATGCCAAAGTTAACTAATTGCTCATTATTTGCTAACTGTTTTTTCTTTTTTTTCCTAAAGTATTATAATTTACGTTGTCTTTAGTATGCAATTGTGTAAATATATATAGAACATATAATTAATAATTAATTTGATAAAAAAAATAAAATAGAAATGAAATTACCATGTTAACCTTGTTATTAACACCCAACAAACAGAATTCTAAACAGAGGACTAAAATGGGTAAAATCATTAAAGTCGAGGACTAAATAGAGTACAAAAAGTCACTTAGGACTAAATTGAGTAAAACCACTATAGTCGAGGACTATATTGGGTATTAACTCTATTTGTATATCTTATCGTATTTGGTATAATTGAAAACCATTATATAAATGTCACTACGTGCTACATAGGTACTTCTAATGATGGACACATAGATATTTAGTGATGTTAATATTGCACATAGGAACATTTGCATATCTTTATCTTATTGGGAAAATGATCAAATAGACCCTCGAACTTTAGTTGAAAAGTCAATTAACCCCTAAATGTGCAATTTCACTCATCAACAATTCATTTTGATGGCCAAAGGCCTTGTGGTAAGCGGCATAGCTGTGGCCCTCCTAAGTGAGAGGTAATCAATAGTATTCAAAAAAATTAAAAAAAAAACAATTCATTTTGATGTAATGAAGTCTGCCTAAAAACCGGTTAATTACCTGCTATCACATGTCATTAGGGTTCCGGCTACTCTCTAACGACATTTCAAGTAAAAAAGTGACCAACGATAGGTGAACGATCACTGATCACGAAAAAGAAGACCAAGGTCTCTTTCTCCTGCAAGAAGGCAATCGAGCCAAATCTGGGTGTGTAAACCCACCCTTAAAACCACCCAACGATAACTATGATTTTGATTTCCATTCATTATGTGTAAACCTATGAACCAAACACCCTTATTTTTTTTTATATGAAGAGAGAAATCCGACTAGTCGAGATTACTATTCAAGAGTATGTACCGGATAGATCCCCATTCATATGTAATAACTTGCAGTAAGAGATAAACTGTTCCAAAAATACTTCATGCAATGGACTCGACTGAGATGATATTGGACAAAAATCGAACTGTGACCTAAGTCAAGGATTATGATATCATTACCATCTTCTATTCATGATTATTACATAATTATTATTGCCAATTAGTTGCGGAGAGGGGCATTGGATGCCTTTAGAGAGTAGTTTTGTCTTGGAGCGTTGGTTGGTGAAGCGTGTAAATGAGTGTGTGGAGGAATCATCAAAATCTCTGCCTCCTCCGTCGTCATTAGATGCTTTATTCTTTGGGCGTTACATCTGCAAGCTTCTCAGCTGTTTCCCTCTGTGTTTAAATGATGGGTGCATTGCATTTGCCTCATCCTAGCCCCCCCCCCCCCCCC